>NC_134087.1:122889562-123192592 GCF_000715075.1 Nicotiana tabacum
CTCTCTTAATCGTACTAAGATAGGATCTTCATATTGTCGTGCTTTTACCTCGGCTACCAAAGATGATTCTGATGTATTCTGTACAGTAACACCTCCGTCATCAGAGTCTAACAATCTGATTCTCATATTGGCTAGCTGATGAAACTCTTTAGTCAACCCCCATCTACCTGCCTCAATATGTACTAAGCTTCCCATGGACTTACGGCTGAGAGCATCGGCCACAACATTGGCTTTACCGGGATGATACAATATCTCAACGTCGTAGTCTTTCAGTAATTCAAGCCACCTACGCTGCCTCAAATTCAACTCTTTATGCTTGAAGATGTATTGTAAACTCTTGTGATCTGTGTAGTTGTCAACATGGACGCCGTATAAGTAGTGCCACCATATCTTCAAAGCATATATTACTGCAGCCAATTCCAAATCATGGGTTGGATAATTCTTTTCATGCTTCTTCAATTGTCTTAATGCATAAGCAATCACCTTCCTACGCTGCATCAATACGCACCCCAAACCTATGCCTGAGGCATCATAATATACCACATAACCTTCTGTTCTTTCAGGGAGAGTGAGCACTGGTGCGGATGTCAATCGATTCTTCATCTCCTGAAAACTACGTTCGTAAGTGTCAGACCATTGGAACTTGGTAGCTTTATGTGTTAACTTAGTCAATGGTGATGATATAAAGGAAAACCCTTCTACAAACCGCCTATAATATCCTACTAGCCCTAGGAAGCTGCAAACTTCTGATGGTGTTGTAGGTCTCGGCCAATTCTTTACTGCATCGATCTTCTGAGTGTCGACACTAATACCTTCGTCAGATATCACATGGCCAAGGAACGCTACTGAGCTCAGCCAAAATTCACATTTGGAGAGCTTAGCATATAACTTACGATCCTGAAGCATTTGTAATACTATCCGCAAGTGGCCCGCATGTTCCGCCTCCGAACGAGAATATACTAGAATATCATCAATGAATACAATAACGAACACATCAAGATAGGGCCTAAATATAGTATTCATGAGATCCATAAAAGCTGCTGGGGCATTTGTTAGCCCGAACGACATCACCAAGAACTCAAAGTGCCCATATCTTGTCCGGAAGGCCGTCTTTGGAATATCCTTCTCCTTAACCCTCACTTGATGATACCCTGAACGTAAATCAATCTTGGAGAAATACTTGGCACCCTGGAGTTGGTCAAACAGGTCATCAATTCTTGGAAGTGGATACTTGTTCTTTATAGTAAACTTATTCAACTGTCGATAGTCGATACACATCCGTAACGACCCGTCTTTCTTCCGCACGAATAGGACTGGTGCACCCCAAGGTGA
Organism: Nicotiana tabacum; assembly: GCF_000715075.1. Lineage (NCBI taxonomy): Eukaryota > Viridiplantae > Streptophyta > Magnoliopsida > Solanales > Solanaceae > Nicotiana > Nicotiana tabacum. The sequence goes on from NC_134087.1 coordinate 122,890,895, forward strand.
AGTGCTAGGCCTAATGAAGCCCTTATCCAGCAAGTCCTTCAACTGCACCTTCAACTCTCGCAACTCTATCGGGGCCATTCTGTATGGAGGGATAGAGATCGGTTGAGTGTCAGGCAACACATCAATACTAAACTCAATCTCCATTTCAGGAGGAAGGCCTGAGAGTCCATCTGGGAAAATATCTGGGAATTCGTTGACCACATGGATTGATTGTAAAGTAGGCAATTTCGCCTCTGCATCCCTAACGCGAACGAAATGATAAATGTAACCTTTTGAGATCATTTTCCTTGCCTTAAGATAGGAAATAAACCTACCTTTTGGTGTAGCAATATTCCATTTCCATTCAATGATGGGTTCACTAGGAAATTGAAACCTAACCATCTTCGTACGGCAGTCAACATTTGCATAGCATGAGGCCAACCAGTCCATTCCCATTATCACATCAAAATCAACCATTTCTAACTCAAATAAATTTGCCGAGGTTTGATGACTACAAATCATCACAGTGCAACCTCTATATACCCTTCTAGCAATCACTGAATCTCCTATCGTAGTAGATACCGCAAGGGGTTTACTTATCAATTCAGGTTTAATGCCAAACTTATTAGCCACAAAGGGTGTAACATATGATAATGTAGATCCCGGATCAATCAGCACATATACATCATAAGAAAACACAGATAATATACCTGCAACAACATTTGGAGACGACTCGAGATCCTGTCGACCTACTAGAGCATAGGTTCGATTTTGACCACCACTCAAACTCGGCACTGTACCTCTACCTCTACCAGGACCTGTCGACTGCTGAAAACCCCGTGATGGAGGTCGAACTGATGAGGAAGAAGCAGACATAGATCCAGACGGCTGAGCCATACCATCACCTCCCCTGTTAGGACAATCTCGCATCATATGGCCAGGTTGTCCGCAAGAATAACATGCATCAGAACCTCGACGGCGCAGTCCAAAGTGGGCCTTGACGCACTGATCACAACATGGTGTTGTGGGTCTTGTCTGACTAGTATCCCTGTGATGTTGCGAGCCTGATGCCTGCGAACTCTGACCTGGACCAGAATGGGTAAATCGATCATATTGAAGCCTCTGAAACTGTGGGGGAGCACTAGCTATAGGTGACGCCGAACTCCTCGAATACTGGGGCCTGACGCTACCTCTGAAGTCATTAGAATACCTTGCAAATCTCGCCCTCTTATGCTGGCCCCTATCCTGCTCCTTATCTGCCCTCTACTGGCGCTTACGATCCTCTAGGGTCTGGGCATAAGCCTGAATATGGGAAATATCCATGCCCTCCACCAAGGAGGCTGTCGTGCACTCATTTATCAGATGTGGTCCCAATCCGTTCACAAACAAATGCACCCTATCACTCATCTCGGCCACCATATGGGGAGCATACCTTGCTAAAGAATCGAACTGCATACTGTACTCTCGCACACTCATATTACCTTGTCTAAGGTTCAATAACTTATCAGCTCTAGCTCGTCGTATCTCAACTGGAAAGTAGTGACGAAGAAAGGCCTCAGAAAATTCCTTCCACACAGCTGGAGGAGCATTCGAACCCCTGGATCTCTCCTAACTATCATACCAGAGAACCGCTAAATCCCGTAGCCGATAAGAAGCCAACTCTACTGACTCTGTATAACTAACATGCATAACCCGAAGTGTACGATGAACCTGGTCAATAAATGTCTGCGGGTCCTCCTTGGGGTCTGATCCGGTAAACACTGGAGGGTCTAAATTAATAAAATCACGAACTCTCGTACTAACTGGTTTCTCAGCAGCACCTGTATTCTGCCTCTGAGCCTGAGCAGCTACCAAGCTAGTCAATAACTGCAAAACACTCTGCATATCCTGGTCTGTAGTGCCAGACGAAGGAACTGGAGGTGCTAGGTGTCTCCTAATATCCTCTGGAGGAGACGGGGTAGATGAGGTATGAGATGACATCTCACTCTGAGCCTCACTTTGGCCTGCTCTGGCTTGGGGCACCTGACTGGTACCCTCTCCCGCAGCTGTATCAAGCCGTCTACTAATTGTTTGCTTCCTAGTCGAAGGCATCGCTGAAAGAAAACAAGGTGAATATTAGAGACAAACACTTACGACTCAACTCTACGCACGATCTAGATTCAGGAAGAAGGTAACAACCCTAGATGTCATGTAGCCTCCTGATTATAAATGTGGCGCACTACACATCCATAATCAAGACTCTACTAGACACGGCTCCTAGACAATCCCTAGGATAGACTTGCTCTGATACCAAGTTTGTCACGACCCAAACTGGAGGGCCATGACTAGCACCCGACCTTACTTGTCGAGCACCAACGTACATTTTATCTAACCTTTTTTTATTATCTTTTAGGGTTGATGAGATCAATATAAATGGTAGACATGGATCATGGACAACCAACAATAAAATATGATGGCATGAACATTCATAGCAGGGGATGACCAGACAATCAAAAAACTACATATAAGGTACGAGCTACCACGCTACCATGAAAGACTATACAACAAAAACCAGCCGACAAGGCATACCAAACTATACATGAGTCGACACTTGTCTATGAGCCTCTAAATGAACATAAGTGTTGCAACATAGCCGGAACAGGGCCCCGACATACCCATAATGTCTATAACAAAAATGCATACCAAGACCACGACAAGTCCGGAGAAGGGATCTCACCAATCACTGCTGAACTGGACAACCTACTGTGGTGGGGGACCTGCACCTACCTGTCTATTAGGGCCTGCAGCACGACATGCAGCGTCCACAAACAAAAGAACGTCAGTACGAATAAAGTACTGAGTATGTAAGGCAGAGAACCATAAATACGAACAGTAATGTAAGCAAGGATAGAGAATATACAACCTGGAACATCTGAGTACCTCTGAGGGCTACTGACATGAAATGCATGATACATATGTATGTATACATAAACTTTTAAAACATATGCCTCTGTGGGCATCATCATCATCATATCGTACCCAGCCATAATAGGCTCGGTAAAAACGTACCCGGCCGTCATAAGGCTCGGTAGAATCGTACCCGGCCACGTGGAGCTCGGTAAAACCCAACTAATCAGTGGTTGCACAATATGTGTCATACCCGGACGACTATAGCGCGGCTCAGTAGAGTAAAATAGATACATATACATAATGCATGCTCGACTCATGGAATCACATTCTAAACCTTTCGGAGTGACGTAAGGTCGGTATCCTCTGTACACGTTATTAGGACCAACTCTTCATTACGAACCTTATAAGAATTAGGAAGTACCAACAACATTGATAACATAAGAATAAGAGAAGCAACATTAACATCAATCGTTCCATAAGAGGGAAAGCAATGTAAGTACTGCTAGCTTCTAAGAGTAGAGTATCTTTGGAAGCTCGTTCATTACATTATGTACAATCGGAGTCGTGCAAAAGAAGAAAAGGGATAGCCTCACATACCTTGTATATATTGCCCCAATCACAAGCTATGCAATTGTCACAACTCCTTAGTCTACAATAAGAGAAACGATACTATCGTTATCATTTAAGCGTCATAACTATTATGTATCGACCACAACCTATTTTACGTTAAAACGGACAACACCTCCCCTATATATATGACTTCACACCATTCCAAACAATCACCAAACAGCCCAAACAACATCAATAATAAACATATTGAGCCTCCCAAAATAGTCCACGCACAACCTAATTACATCATACATACGACGACCACCGTAGTCGTGTCAAACGACCCGGAAATGTTACGAATCACTATCAGCCTACAACCCTACATATATATGGTGTTCCTCCACACCATTCCACATCCAAAACTCCACAAAATAGTAGTAAAACATGCAGCCCAATAGCAACACAAAACAGTCCACAAAACAGTCCACTACAAGTGAATAACTCGAACTCACGGCTTCCGATCACCGTCCCGTGAGTTCTTACATGTATAAAACGAATTACCATGAATTCACAGCAGAGAAAAATGTATGAAAGATGGCAGTAACTTACCTTATTTGTTGGATAACTCAGCCCTTCCCTTGGTTCTTCAAACTCTAGGTTTTACCTTCAAATAGAACTTGAAAGAGAGGGAAAATCGATTAGGGTTTGTGTGGGATTTTTGGGGAGGAGTTGCAGGGGTTAACTTTGGTTTTGAGGGTCTGAAATATGGATGAAATAACTGAGTTCATAACCCCTGAAAAGTCCTCTCTTGTCCGACTTAGGTCTTTTAATTTTGTCCTATCATTTTGGCAAGTAGGTGATGCACCTACTTGTCATCTACCAATCTGCGCAGGCTTGCAAAAATATGAATATCTCTATACTCTGAGATCGTATTGACAAATGGTTTAATGCATTAGAAACTAGACTCGTAGATCTTTAATATGGTGGGTAGATCACCCCATAATTCCTTGTAAATTAGGAAAAAAGCTTATAAACATTTAACCTAATGTTTAAGTAAAATTATGAACCTAAGTTGCGACAACGTTTGTCGACTTTTGTTTCATAACTCGTTTGACTTCAAGACTTATGATACATATATTATATGATTTAAAAACTTTAATACATGACCTTGAGTGTATTAAGAACCTCTAGGTTTACCTGAAAATACGAGTTACAACATCATTGATTCGTTTAACTTCTAATACTTGTTAATCACCCTTATACACCCTTGTATCACTTAAGACCAATATGATTAACTTCTTATCATATCAAAGGTAATTCCTTCTTGAATTTATGTTAACTAATATATGGCATGAACCAACGCGTGTGGATATGGGTTGTAACACAATCAGCCTTATCCCAACTGGATATCTTTGCTTAGGGGACCTTTTCTGATATCTTGAATGACTTCCTGTTTGTTGAGCAATTTGTTTGTCAGAGAGAATCACAAGTTATCTTTGCTTGCGCCAAGTAAGCTGACAAGAGTCTTTTGGGGAAACCTTTGCATGAATCCTCAAAACATGTTGACAGTAACAATTGAGTGTGCTGGCCGATTTAACTTATGCAACTGAAAAGCTGGTAGCAGAATTTGAAATCTTTTCTTGTTTATTTTGACAAGGACTGACTCAGAGTGAAGGACAGAATGATGTAAGGAAACAAGTATTAACAAGAAATACCCCTATTGGAAGGTCGAGGGGAAGAGTTTTTTTTTCCAATAACTAGCCTTAATGATCATGACATGCATTTTGGGCTCAACGGCCTGATCTATCAAACTAATCCAATTTTTCCTTTTACCATTCGTATGACCTTTGAAGTCGGGCTTGTTCGTGCCAATCCTTTGTATCAGCTTCACGACTCACTTTCGACTAGTGGTGCCCCGAGAGATTTTCACCAACAAGTCTCTCTCATTTATTTATCTCTACTTACTATCGCCTTACACTGCCCATGAGGGTTTTCACTAGTAAGACTCTCTCATTTTTGTATTTTTTTCTCTTTCTTTTATGAACAACTTGACAGTGTTCTATGTCGTGTGGCAACTGTTGCTCATTGCATGCGTCTGACATTCTTGAAGACTTATCGGGAGGTCTTATTGGGAAGGTTTTTTGGATAGGGTTAGAAAGAAGGGTCGGCATGAAGACTCGAAGTAGACTCAAAATGATGGGGTTGTAGACTTACACCTCTTGGAATCGACTCTTTTAAAACTAAAATAAAATCATTGCCCCAGTTTCAACTATTGGAGATTTTGTTTTTGAATTTTTTTTGAATTCTTATTTGGTTGGAACGAACCGTGTAAGGCTGCCTATGTATCCCTTTTTTAAGGAATCGGGTCTAACGTAGTTCAAACATCTGACCTAACTAATTTTTTTTATCTTTCTTTCTATTTCTTTTTCCTTTCTTTTTTCTTTTTATTTTCAAAACAAGTTGCCCCAACTTCTATTTCTGGGGGCATGGACCTTTGACAATTCTTTTCTTCTTCATTTCATTTTTTCCACTTGAACTTTATAAGAATTGCCCCAGTTTGTACTCTTGGGACATGGACTTTTCTTTTTCTTTTTTTCTTTTTTCTTTTTTTTTCATTTTTTTTGACTCTTGACTCTAAATTTGATTCCAAAAGAGGGTGGTCAAAGAAAATAACACAGGCTCAAAAGGGGTAACAAAGGGTATAACGTGTTTGTATAGCAGAAAAAGGGCGTCAATTATAGTATCTTTTTGCGATCACAACATTGACGAACATGTCTGTCTTCTTGATGTGTCGTGGTCATATGACACTTTCCATCCCTTAATGTCAAACTTTCTAACAAACTTTAATTGATTAAACATCTTCAAGCCCGATCTTCACAATGATTTGAAGGTGAATTTTACTCGACCTTAATTCCAAAGTATTTCAACTCTTTATTTATCCTCAAAAGTGTTTTTTTTCTTTTTCTTTGTTTTTCGGTTATCCAACTCCAAATTAAATTAGTTTCTAAGATCTGGCCAAAATTTTCGCATGCATGTCATGTCATTAGAACTAACGAGAAAAGAACTAGGAACAAAATGACACAAAAGGACAAACTGTATTTAATTGAATAAAGGATGAAAGGGTTTGACAACAAGACAAACAATCTAAGATCCGAGTTACAAACCTAAAATAACCCGGATAATGAAAATAGCAACAAAACAGACAGACATGACTCATACAAATAGAATAGGAGGATAGATGGGTTTGACTCAAATAAAACAAATAAAATCTGGATCACAACCTTGAAATAACCTAGATAATAGAAAAAACATCAAAACAAGGTACCAAGGTTCATTCCTAGTGAGGAGGGAATGACTTTTCAATTGTTAGGCTTGATATTTAGCCACAAATTTGCTCATCAGAATCAGCAAAGCCTTCTCCAATTTCAAAATAATTAACTTCAGTTAGCAAGTTCCCGAGAGGATTCTCATACTCCCTGTCACCATGCATCATCCCCATAAAGTGTGCGTCATCATGTGCAGGTAAAGGATTCTACGCGATATTTTGGGTGTCACTGTCTTGGATCACAATAAGATTTTTCTAGATCATCCTTTCTATTTCTCTTTTCAAATCCCGACAGTTTTCAACATCGTGCCCCTGGGTATTGGAATGGTATTCACACCTTTTAGATGGGTCAAAGCTTCTTGCATGTGGGTCCACATGATTTGGAGGAATGGGTGCAATCATGTCATGATGCTTTAACTTCTCAAATAAGCTTGCATAGGACTCTCCTATTGGTGTAAAATTATCTTTCAACCTTTGTTCCCTTCTATACCCCTGGCATGAATGTGGGTTATAGGGCACCTAAAAATTTTGTGGAGGCTGGTGGAGATTTTGTGATGCTTGTGCTCGCCTTCTTGGGTGATTGGTGTCTGGACAATATATTTAGGTGGAGAAACAAAGTATTGTGAGTTCTGAGGTGGATAGTAGTGCTCAAGGGAGTTATCGGAAAATAGATGAGGTTGGTCATACCTTCGAGACGTTCTTCTAGGACCTCTTCTCGACCCTGATGTCATCATGATTTCTTCATTCATCTCATTCGTGTCATCAAATTCAATTTGGATAGCCTGAGTTGCAGCTTTGAGAGTTGCTTGACTTATAATTCTGCCTGTCTTAAGGCCATTCTCTACCATTTCTCGCATTTTGATTGCTTCCGAGAAGGATTTGCCAACTGTGGACATCACGTTTTGAAAATAACTTGGCTCTTGAGCCTGAAGAAAGACAGTGATTAGCTCGTGGTCATTCATGAGTGGCTTAACTCTAGCTGCTTGTTCTCTCCATTTAATGGCATATTCCCTGAAACTTTCAGTTGGTTTCTTCTTCAGGTTTGAAAGGGAATTGCGGTCTGGGCCGATGTCGATGTTATATTGGAAATGTTTGACAAAGGCCTGTTCCATTTCATCCCAGACATACCAGCGAGATGTGTCTTGATCCATAAACCATTCGGAGGCTACTCCCGTAAGGCTTTCCCCAAAATAAGCTATTAGCAATTCTTCACTTCTTCCTGCACCTCTTAGCTAATTGCAATACCTTTTCAAGTGGGCTATGGGGTCTCTATGTCCATCATACTTTTCAAATTTGGGAGTCTTGAAACCATGCGACAAGTGGACATCGGGGAACATACATAGATCCTTGAAGGCAATACTCTTCTGACGTGCCAACCCTTGCATGTTTTTCAACTGTTGTTCTAAGATTTTCACTCTTTGGGTCATTTCTTCATGTGCCATCTTTCGAGAAGGCTTCTCAATGATTGCAGGAAGATCAAACAAGTACGAGTGGTACTCAGGAGAGTGGTACTGCTCTTGCTAGGTAGCAAATTGTGACTCATGACAAGGCTGTCCTTGGCCATTGGCCCATGCTTGACACATTCTGGTCATTTGCTGTTTCAATATTCTATTTTCCTCAACCATAGTAGACTTTTGTTGAACCCTCTGACCTTGAGTCTCTTGAGCACTTGTAACAGCTTCGATGTCAGTTATCATTTTTTCTTGGATCTTGTGCTTCACAATTTAAAACAAAAAACATGTTAGAATGGTCAATCTCTTGTTTTTAAGCACTTTTCTTCCTTTTTTCTCTCTTTTTTTTAAAAAAAATGATTTGATCGAACCTGATGTGGGTTGCCTACGTATCATGTGGGAATATGAATCAGATTTTGCGTAGTTCGGAAGATCAAGAATAAAGTAAATAAACTAACCTTTTTTTGGATTTTGAAATTTGTTTTTTTCCGAAAGAAATACTTACAAAGAAGAAAGAGAATATTTTTGGATATTGATTTGTTTGTTTGTTTTTTAAGAATTTTTGAAAAGAAAGACGTCTAAAGAAGAGAGAAAAAAATTTCTTGAATTTTAACTTCTTTTTCTTTTTTCTCTTTTTTTTTCTGGAAATTTCGAAAGGAAAACTTCTAAAGAAGAAAGAAAATATTTTTTGAACTTTTACTTTGAATTTATGAAAGAAATACTACAGAAGAAAAGAGAAAATATTTTTTTTTTGAATTTTCAAACAAATATTTTTGGCTTTTGAGAGAGATTAAATGAAAATATTTTTGTGTATTTTTGTAAAAAAATTGGGATCTAAAAGAAAGACTTTCTAAAGAAGGAAGTAAATGAAAATATTTTTGGATTTTTTTTGAAAATTTGAGGTTTGCCTACGTATCTCACATCCCGTGAGAATCAGATCCGCGTAGTTCGACCATTTTTTGACGGAACAGGGAAACATGACTTTTGAAAACATTGGCTTTTCTTTTTCTTTTTCTTTTTTTTTTTGAATTTGGGGAGAGTTTCAAAAATTTCAAATACATACCTCTCACTCTTGCTTTTTTCCTTTTGATTTTTTTTTTCGATTTTCTTTTTTTTTTCTTTTTTTTTTCATTTTCTTTCCCTATTCTAGAATCCAGTCAACATGCAAGCTGAAACAGACAGATACGCAAGTAGCTCGTAAGATGCATCAGGATGGTCTTTTAATTTGGGTACACCTGTCCTAGACGTACCCAACCCCTATGTTGAGTCCCCAAAGTCAAATGCGCGTGATGCAAACAAACGTTCCTACTAGGGATCCAACATGAGGCTATGTTATTCTAGGTTTAAAACCTGGGTGTATTGTTCTAGACTTGGCTTACCCGAGCGGACAACTCGAGCCGGGGGGGGGGGGGGCAGCGTACCGGGAATACAGGAGCTTCACCAACTTTGTAACTTGTCCGAACCTCGTTCTAAAATTGGAATATGACTCTAACAGAAGAGAAGTCACACGAAGTGCACACTTCCCAGATGATTTAGAAGACTCAGGGAGAAGAGGGTTTTGTAACAGTTTATATACAGTCCAAGCAATATCAATGTGGTAAAAGAGGACATTTAGCACATTAGGCTCAGACACGTAAAAATTAGATAATAAATAAAAGCCAACTATAACAGTTATTCTAAGCTCGAATTCTGAACCCTGAACCAGAGATTCTGGGTTCTTGTCCCCAGTGGAGTTGCCAGAGCTGTCACACCTTCTTTTTCACACCCCTTGAAAGGAATAAGGGAGTTTTTTCCAATTTAAGTTACAATTGAAATGGGATTATTTTATTTAAAATTCAGAGTCGCCATTTGGGATAGTTTATGGTGTCCCAAGTCACTGGTTTTAAATCCCAAATCGAGGAAAGTTGACTCTTATTTATAGTCCGCGAACACAGAAATCCGGGTAAGGAATTATGTTAACCTAAGAAAAGGTGTTAGGCATTCCCAAGTTCCGTGGTTCTAGCATGGTTGCTTAACTATTATTATTGGCTTGATTATCTGATTTTTAAAAATACTTTTAAACCTATGTGCATTTTTTAACCTTTTAGCTGCTTTTAATTATTTAAAGAAAATTTAAAGGTTATTTAAAACACATCGTAAGCCATGCTACATGAAATGCACCCGCGGTTCACGACACGTTCTATTTAACCTTGTTAGAAATTAGAATCGGGTCACATGAAATACACACCCGGATTTATAACATATTTATTTCATTATTATCATTTAAAATTATGGTAGGGTCACATGAAATGCATACCCGAATGGGGGATTACGTATCGAGACTATACCGCGGGAGCCATACCCATAGTCACGATGATTTATTAATCGCGCCTAAAGCAAGCTACGATATTCATGATTATTTCCTAATCTAATTTGAGATTATTGTAAGGCCATGAATTATGGAATAACTTGGAGAAATAACGTGAATTAATTGTTAAGCTAATGGGCCAAGACACAGAGGTGATTGGTATTTAATGAATTGGCTCGGCAAATAACGCACTTGACCCATATTCTGCAGCAAATAGATCAATCCAACTTGATTCCAACTAAAATTCATGCAACCCAACTAATAATCAGCTTAAAACTTGCACACTTTATGTATTTCGCCAACTCAATATAATGTTTTGACACCTCTCATTATACCAAAAAGGGGGAAGAGAGATTGCGCTGGTAGTGATGCAACAAAAGAATGAAATCTTAAAAAGAAAAGAGAACTCAACATTGAAATCCATCAAATGCCCATTATATGTTATAAGCTACCAATGAAGGAACAAAACAGAATGGTTTACTATGAAATATACTTCATAAATTGTAAGTATTATATTGGCTCAAGTTTCAGTTTCTTCCACTCAACCAAGTTAAATGAATTATATGCTAAGATCCAACAATAACCTTTAAAGCCAAATAACAAGAATATGAAGATAATATAAGTGACAACTAAATGTATACATTGATAATATCAAATAGATGACTTCATTGCATTCAAAATTGATAAACTGAATTTTAAGAAAAGACAAGAGTATATCTGACCTTCAAGACCGATTTTGAACTTTGATAGTTTGACAACTTTGAAGCGTAAAACAAAAGGTACGGGCCGCGGACGGGAACTCGAATCGGCACCGGAAAGCTCGAAACCAAAATGACCTCAATCAAACTCCATCGAATTCCAAATCGAAAATCAGAAGCATAAACTCTATACGAAGAAAGTGCAGCCCATCACATCAATCAAACAAATGAAGCTCTGCCATATAACACATTGCTTTACAGCACCTAACTTAGCTTAACACTGACACTTGCGACAAAATTTTGGTGCACGACATCTTAGGAAACCAATTCTTTATTTGCATACATGTTCCAGCCTGAGTAAACAGTCTGATATCTTTCAACATTCTTCTCTTAAGAACTAACCAGCAAGCCTTAAATAAAGAGATCTAATGCTCCTACCCAAAAGATGGAAAGTCAGGTATGGATATCATTCCATTAGAACTAAGGCATGAAGTGAAGATGGCTGCAAGGGGTCACTGATTTTTGGTGGGCTTCGTCAGTTGGTGTATATTGGAGCAGGGGATCACCGTTGAAGCTTTTTTTGGATTTTCGTTAGGGATCAAGGGTGCGACTGACCTCTTCTCAGCTTTAGGAATTTTGTGAGTCGAAGATGGGAACGGCGGGTTTCAGCTCTTAGGTCCTTAGGTCTAGGGTCTCTAATTGTTTTATAGGGTTTTTTTAGGTTAGGGGGTATGGGCCTAGGAATTATGGGCTTGAGAATTATGGGCTAGGTCCGAAAATTAGGCTTAAACATGGGTCATTTGAGCCCAAATTTATTCTTTCCCCGCGAACGAGACTAAAAATACGATCTCATTTATTAATTAATCCTACTTAAGTAAAATAACTATTAAAATAAGACTGACCGTTAAAATAAACTATTTTTTGGTATTTTTTCAAGATTAAAATGACTACAAAATATTAATGAAACTATTTTTTTGTAATTTTCATTTTCTTGTAATAAAATAAAGTGAAAGAGTCAAAATTAGTTGAAATAACGATATTAGGCCTAAATTAAATATTTACATGCTAAAATATAAAAATCTTGGGGAGGGTCAAAAATCACATGTCTACAAGTATTATTTAATTTACTAATGTTAATGGCCATAAAACTTATTGGAACATTCAAAAGTTTTAAGTCCAACCTTGAAATAATACCTTAAAAGATAAAATTATGAAATTTTGTAAGAAATATTTATAAATTACATCACAATAAGTATATTTATATATTAAATATATCTAAAATTTCTATATATATAATGTCAGGTTGATTTGGTTTCGGTTTGACTTTCTTTAGCTAAAACCAAACCAAACTAATTATGGTCAAGTTTTTTTTCAACACCAAACCAAATCAAATCAAACCATAGTCAGGTTTTTTTCCTCGATTTGACTCGGATTATTGGGTTGGTGCGGTTTGCCACTTTTCTTTGTACACCCCAAACCAACATATTCTTCCCCAATCATAAGGAAATGGTATTTGTCTAATATCTGATTGACAAAGACGTGGACGCTTTTTTGAACCACTTGAAGCAGCACGTTGTCAAACAACGTTCAGATATTTGTCTAATATCTGATCGACATGGTGGTATTTAAGTTCTGTACGGCTTCCTGAATGGCAGGAACCCTACGCATACCACCGTTACTGTGTGAGGCACCTGAAGGACAATTTCCAGAAGAAATATCCTGACAAGGCCTTGATTTAATGTGGATGGCTGCAACTAAAAACTAGCAGTGCAAATTCATGAGGCGCATGGAAGCGATCCGACAGTTAGATCCACGAGCCTATACTTGGTTGATGGGACATGAGCTTCACATGTGAACATTGCATGCTTATGGCGGCAGACGATGGGGAGCCCTGACTACAAATGTGTCAGAGTCATTCAACTGCTCGTGGATTGCCTGTCACTGCCATGGTTCGCATGACATTCAAATAGATTGCGGAGAGGTTTGTTGAAAGGCATGGAGCTGCATCGGCATTGATGGACATGGGGTGTTCAATTTATGCCAATACCGATGAGAAGATTTGAAAGGTACAGGAGGCGAGCACATTGACATTCATTTTTACAGTACGATCACGACCGAGGTGTTTTTGAAGTTAAGACCGCTATCCGCAGACACCTGGGGAATAATCTATAGACGGTGAATGAAGCCAACAGGTTGTGTTCATGTGGGAAATGGACCATCTACCACATGCCTTGCACACATTCCTTGAAGTGCTTTCAACAAGTTGGTTTAGGGGCAACCAACTATATTGATAGGCAATACAGTGTTGCTGCATACGTAGACACGTTTAGTGGGCAATTGCAGTCATTGGGTGCTAAGCATTATTGGCCGCCGGAACCTTTTAAAATGGTGTGTAACAAGGACTATTTGCGCAAGTTGCAAGTGCAAAAGAGAACACGTATACTGAACCAAATGGATGTTGGTGACACCGTTTATGCACGTAAATGTGGCATATGCTCGCAAACAGGACACGACCGTCATAAATGTCCTTCGGGTGGTGTGCGTGGCTGTGGTAATCCAGCTCCTAGTGCAAGTTCGTCCAATATACCCAACTATCAGGGATACACCTAGTCTTTTGTTTTTGTAATGTTTTTTGTAATACGCTCATGTACTTGTGTATGTTGCAATATCTATCAAATAAAATTATGTTCCACAATCTTGTTACATCTTATTTTTTAACATGACCTTTTGAATTGGGATGATGATATGGTTGTTCAAATATTCAACTTATTTGTGTTAGTAAAGAAAACGAATCTAAAAATTAAAAAAAAAAGCCCTATAAAATCAAGACATCCTTTATTATCCTTCTTTATATTTAATATGTAAAGTGTGATATAATACTACGTTTTGTGTGTTATCTTATCGTTCTGAAAAAAGCTGTACCGACTGCGAAAAAGCTGTTTTGTTTCATAAAAATTTAATATGTAAAACATGGTATAATACTACGTTTGTGTGTTGTTTTATCGTTCTGGAAAAAGCTGAACCCACTGTCAAAAAACTATTTTGTTTCATAAAAATTTAATATGCAAAGCGTGGTATAATACTACGTTTTATGTGTTGTCTTGTCGTTCTGGAAAAAGCTTAACCGACTGTCAAAAAGTTTTTTTGTTTCATAAAAATTTAATATGTAAAACTTGGTATAATACTACGTTTGGTGTGAAATCTTGCCGTTCTGGAAAAAGCTGAACCGACTGTCAAAAAGCTATTTTGTTTCATAAAAATTTAATATGTAAAATGTGGTATAATACTACGTTTTGTGTGAAATCTTGCCTGTAAATAACGGGCTCATTCTAGTTATTTCTGCGCTTAACAACAACCAATAGCAAATATTTTCATAAAACCAAGGTTTCTCTTTAACAAATGTCTCAACAGCCCCTTTATGTCCCAAGGTGCGAGTGCGGCAAAAAATGCATGATGCACGATTGTTGGGAAGAAGTTGGATGCCGCTACTGGGCGTGTATGAACAAGTTTTATAAGCAACCCGACGGACCTACATGCAATTTTGAGGTATGGGTTGATGAACCCTGTCAGCAGGAATACTACAAAGACAATCTCCAAAATCTTCATAATTTGTGTTTTAAGTAGTGGGAAAGAGAGCGAAAATCCAAACAAGAAGTTGAGGAGTTAAAGGCAAAACTCAAGGAGGTGGAAGAAGAAAAAAAAAAGCTGGAAGACCAACTCAGGTGGTTGGAGCAGAGAATACTAGGCGGTCGTGACTATACAATGACATGTACGTGTTGGGCGTAGTAGTGTATCTTTCTGTTTCCCTTGTCATGTGTTTTCATTAGTTGTACTGTTTGTGTTTGTTATGTATATCTTTAGGTTTGCTATGTTGTATTTATGTTGTACTGTTAAAATAAAATTATTGTTCAAATTCTGTTAAAATAAAATTGTTGTTAAAATACAATTCTTGCCATTATTTACATAATGTAGTATTTATATAAAATACAAACAAAAGTAAATCAATGAGTCCCGCAGCCTGTATGCTTCAATGCAGACGCTGGCCTGAGTCGCATCCCCTGTCGCCCGGGTACACTATCAGGATCATCATCATAAAGTTGCCTCTTTATGTGAGGATGCACAATAGCATCGGCATTACAACTGGCAGGATCAGTAGAAGGGGTCGTCGGGCCGTCAACAACCTATAAAACAATTACTAAGCTTAGCATGTGAAAATGTATATTAGTAATGTACGTGCTAAGTCAAAAACATTTTCTCACCATGGTCTCGTCGGCCTCCTGAGTATAAGCATCCGTAGTGTCCTCATCATCGCATACAGTGGCCTCCATGATGGGTTGGGACGAAGCCTTAATAAGAAAATTAAAAATTAATTTATGCCAAATCATTAAGGAAAAGAAAACAAATTGAAATTTTTATAGTAATACAAACATACCTGCGCTTGAGGTAAATCCGCATCAACTGCCGGAGATGAGGCATAACTCAACCTGCGCCCACCATCCATGTCTTGGGTCGGCCGATTCTCAGCTGCGGTAGATGGGCCTGAAAAGAACTGGTCTACATCTCTATCGAATGTACCTGTGATCAACAATATATCTGACGGGGTGACCTGCGATGCTGGCAGAGACAGCTGAAGGCTGTACGACAACATGCTGCTGGAAGGCTCATCTAGCTGAGGGAAATAACCCGGTTGATCATCTCCAAGATCCTCATCATGTGCCTCAACAGGTGGTCGATAGGTGCCTCAACGCCCCCTTGCTGGGGACCACCTCCTCGCCATCCCCCGCGACCCCCGCGACCCCATGGGGCACCCCTGCCTCATGGGGCAGCCCTGGCTCCTGCCCTACCCCTACCTCGTGGGACAGGCCTACCCTGACGGTGCTCCTCTGGCGCCGCATACTCAGCCTCGTGATCCAACCTCGCGCCCTCTCTGGCTCGCTGCAGGGTTCGGAGAGCCAGCTCTTCCACCCGTCGGCCATACTCAACGACTGCAGCATTGTCGCCATGCTGCTGCATCTCCTGTCCCAAAGAGTAGAACATGTGATGCCCAATAGCCTGCACAACATTTAAAATATTAATTAAATAACGCTATATCACAATTATAAGACTTATCCCACAAAAACATACAAGTGTCTCGTGCCTCCCGGCGTATGGTCTGTACCGATCGCCAAGTACATAAATGGGGTTCCCGATCATCAGTCGGGTGTGACGGCGGTACCATGACGTATAGAGCTCAATAGTCGCCTCCTGGATCAGTGAAGGTGGTGGTAGAATCAACTCCTCTAGCTGATCCCAAATATAGACCTGCGCCTCTAGCCATCCTACAAATTCATCGTCCACCCTAGTACGATCATCCCACTGATAATGTGTAGGCACCCATCCAGGCTCCCCCAGTATAGTCTGGGGACGGTCAAATTGGCGAAGTACACGCTCTGTGGCATGATGCTCCACCACATCGAGGCATTATCGGGACGGAAGTGCTCTAAAGCAATCGGTCGACCGAGCAATAATCGGGCAGATGAGCTAGAAAATCGTCGCTGTATGGCATCCAGATGAACTATCAAATAATAACATAAAAGTGAGTATGCGTACCATACGTGAATTTATAACAAGTAAGTTTAGGTACATATTTACCTATCCGGCCACCAACATATCTAACACATCTTTGACAAGGGGGAGATTATGATGAGCATCACTTCCTCGGTAGTTCCCACGCCGGAGAACCCACCTCGTAGATAGAGGGAGAAACGGAGGTGCTACACCCGGCTCTAGTGGTGGTAGAGGTGGTTGCAACGGTAGGATCCGCTACCAGGCCCAAAGCTAAGATAAAAGGTTGACATAAAATTTAAGAGTCATTTTGACTATATAGAATTCGGAGTAATGAACAAAGTATTCGAAAATGTTGTCACCTGTAGAAGCGGCGGAAAACCACATATGTCCACCTAGGTGCTCATGCTCGCCCGACACATACTCCTGTACAGGTATGCTAGAACAATAGCACCCCAGCTGTACTGGGGTAACTCATCAAGCTGCTGCAGATGATGCAGAAAGCGCAGACTCACTAGATTTTCCGAAGTGTTCGGGAACAAGATGTCACACCTCCTTTTACACATACATCCCGGGGAGGGTATAATAAAAGGAGTTTTTTCCAATTTAAGTGACAATCGAAACGGGATTATTTTAATTAAAATTCAGAGTCGCCACTTGGGATAATTAATGGTGTCCCAAGTCACCGGTTCAAATCCCGAATCGAGGAAAAGATTGACTCTGTATTACAGTATGCGAACAGAGAAATCCGGGTAAGGAATTCTGTTAACCCGGGAGAAGGTGTTAGGCATTCCCGAGTTCCGTGATTCTAGCACGGTCGCTCAACTGTTATAATTGGCCTATTATCTGATAGTAGTACATGTTTAAACCTATGTGCAAATTTTAACTTAAACCGCTTTTCTTTATTTAATTTTTTAAGAAATATTCAACGTCATCTAAAACACGTCTTGAACCCCGTCACATAAATGCACCCGCGGTCCGTGATGTATTTTATCCAACATTGTTGAGATTTAGATTTGGGTCACATAAATGCGCACCCGAGTTTAGGAAGATAAATTATTAAAATAACGCGCCTAAAGCAACTACGCACTTTCAAATTTGCGAGGGCCATGGAAAATTCAACTAATGGCACGCCTCGATTTCTAAAGGGTTAAAATTAGTTATATGCGGGCTATGGATTATGAACAAAATATATTGTGGAAAGCCATCTTCAATAGGAGAACTATTGTGGATACATCTGCGGTACATTACTGCTAAAGTAAATATTTTCTCCAATATGTGCAGAAAACAAGCATATCAAAATTGTTTGTCATAGGTTCAGGTGAAACCAAAATAGAAGAGATCAAAAGATATTAAATTCTTTATTGACAAAATATCCTGAGAATATTCATAGGATTTAATAATATGAAACATGGTCATTTCACAAGTAGATATACGATACAACACATCATTCAGGCATCTTTAAAGTTAACCGCTAATATAATAAATAAAGGCACTAATTTGACAACTACATACAACACATCGTTAAAACACATCTAAAGGACACAATGATATAAATAGCAATACTTTTCAACTTTAGCTAACAATTTCCATAGCTTTTGTTGTTTACTTTCTAAATAATGAGTTTTAAATTCAAAGGGAAATCATGTACTTCTTCAGCAACCTTCAAATAAATCAAAAGGCCTTCAACTTAAACTCACGTTTCCAACTAACCAAAGATAATAAAATATTTTACGTCAAACAAATACAGGGATGCAAAATCGACAATAACCAACCTAGCTGAGAAGATCAACACTGATACAGTAGTATTATCAAAGTGCTAGAAAATAGGAGCTGATCTTATCTTCCAAATTCAAACAAAACAACAACGTCAAAGTCAAACAGGAACTGCAAGCAAAATCGAGACCTCGAACCGGAAACCTCAGAACTACGTTCT
The DNA here is from genome assembly GCF_000715075.1 of Nicotiana tabacum. Classification (NCBI taxonomy): domain Eukaryota; kingdom Viridiplantae; phylum Streptophyta; class Magnoliopsida; order Solanales; family Solanaceae; genus Nicotiana; species Nicotiana tabacum. The sequence continues at coordinate 122,909,613 of NC_134087.1, forward strand.
TCGACGACCTCGAAACTCGCCGAAACAGTTTTGGAAGTGGACTATTTGGAGCGTTTTATGGGGTGTTTTTCAGGTGGAGAAGATGAGCTCTCATGGCTCTTTCATGGTGGATGTTAAGCTCTAGATGTAGAATTTTTAGGAGGAAGAAGACCCTCTTTTCGTTGGCTGTCCGTGTATATCCAGTGTATATCGAGAGTATCTCTAGTGTATATAGAATGTATACTGACTGTATATCGAGTGTATACCTCTGTCTCCGTTAAGAAGAAGCCATCTTTTTTTCCTCTCTATCTTTTTAACTTCCACCCTCCCTCTTTCTCCAGCTCTCTAATCTCTAAATAGGCATCAAATTAGTGCATCTTCCATTACAAATTATACTTTAACTTCTTTTATCCACTAGTTAGTGTTATTATTTAATTTTCATTAGTGTTAGTTTTACCCTACCAATATAGAAGCTTCCTAATTAGTTAGGTAAGACTCTTTTTTCATTTTTTTTTAAATAAAACCTAAATTAATTTCTATCCCCAAATTATCTTAGACAATTAAATTAATTAACTCTAATAATTATTACAACTAATTAAAAACCAATTAAAAGAAAATTGCCAAAATTTGAAAATTAAAGAGTAAAATGTAACATGACTATTTTTTTATGATCTTTTTCTGTTTTTTCAACAACAACTTACAAAATTAATCTAAAAATGTAAAATAAAAACCAAAATGCAGATGCAATATATATTTTTTTTGTATTTTTTCATAATCTGAAATACTACATAATGCATTTTAAAATAAGATAGAAATATTGCACAATACCAAAGCTAATCCTAATTAATTAAACTAAATATAAACTATTTTTGTGTTTTCGAAATTATATAAAGATAAAAATAAGGTACTATTTTTTTAAAATTGTTTTTTATGAAAAGTACTTAAACTAAAATATTTGTTTGTAATTTTTATTTTTCTTGTAAGAAAATAAAATAAAAGAGTTAAAATGAGTTGAAATAGCTATATTAGGCATAAATTAAATATTTACACGCTAAAATATGAAAAAATCTTGGGGAGGGTCAAAAACTACACGTCTACACAAGACACCCCCAAAAAGAAGGAACAACGCCAACCTCGTGTACCGGTCAATATGGATATCCTCTGTCTCGCCGGTAATGTCGGGGTGCAATACCTCCATATGCTCTCTGATAGCTGTCACAGAAATGCGATGGCCCCCTCTAAGTGCAACCTCACCCTGTGGTCTGAAACCAGTATACTGCCCCAACAAATCCAAATACTAGGGACGCGTCATAGCTCTCATATACTGGGGCAGTGCAATGGCCAGTCCATCTACACGCATCCCATATAAAACTTGAACATCCTGAAGCGTGATGGTGGCCTCTCCAGTGGGCAGGTGAAAAGTGTGCGTCACCAGTCGCCACCGCTCTATCAACACCGTGATGAGAGACTAGTCGAGCTGCATCCGCCCAATCTCAAAAATCCTAAGGAAGCCCGTAGCACGCATGCGATGGACTACACGGGCATGGAAAACTCTCCCCCTCAAAAATCCCACAAGTCGTCCGGTCTCCTTGCGCGGAGAGTCTGATCCAATAGATATCCCTCCCATGCATAGGCGGACCTATGATCGCCCTGTAACACTAATATCTGATCCGCGGCTGGTCCAGGATGCACAGGCAGCAAGTCCATGTCTTCTACTTAATTTAAACAATATTAATTGTGTGTTTGTGTTATAATAAATTAAATAATTAATTTTCAATTAGATAGAGTAATTATCTATGGGTTCCAGACTCGATATTTGAGGTCTAGTAGCACCAAGCTATCCTTAATTATTATGTGTGTCAATTTCAATATTTTTAAAATTTGTTAGTTGAATAAATTTAATAATTAATTTTTAATTAGATAGAGTAATTATCTATGGGTTCCAGGCTCGATATTTGAGGCCCAATAACACCAAGTTATCCTTAATTATTATGTGTGTCAATTTCAATATTTTTAAAATTTTGTTAGTTTAATAAGTTAATTAATTAATTATTTAATTTGACAGAGTAATTAGCTATGAGTTCCAGACTCGATATTTCAGGCCCAATAGCACCAAGCTATCCTTAATTCTTTTGTGTGTCAATTTCAATATTTTTAGAATTTTGTTAGTTTATAAATTAAATAATTAATTTTTAATTGGACAAGGTATACAACTATGAGTTCCACGCTCGATATTTAATTTGACAACATATACTAAATTGTTAGTTATGTAAGTTTATTTTATAAATTAAATAATTAATTTTGTAAAAGGCTCTATATTTTATAAGTAGACACTATAGACTGTACGCTAAAAAGCTCTATATTTTACTACGCTAAAATACTCTATATTTTACTACGCTATAAGGCTCTATATTTTACTACGCTAAAAGACTCTATATTTTACTACGCTACAAGGCCACTATTCTTTAAACAAATAAATAATATAAACTAAATATAAACAACAAACATATGAACATAACATTCACGAAATTACATATAAAAAAACATCAAAAGATATTTGTGAACAATTTCATTAACAATAAAAATTATTTCTCAAGTTTTAACTATTTTTTTAAAATACTAATAATTTAATTCGGGTAAAATAACATACAAATTTAATCGCAAACATGACATAAATCAACGTGGAAACACATTCAAGAAACAAATATGCATATGCTCTACGAGTTTCGACATAAACTAAATCGGAATACTTCGATTTATGTTTTTTGAAATATCGAAAATTTGAATTTTTGACCCCGAAAGAAGGAATCTAAGGCTTGGGTTGTATGCAGGACCTACGCTCTTACTCTTTGTGTGACGGGTGAGGCCCAAGATTTTTTTTTTAATCGCGTGGGGGAGGGACCAGAAATGGTGGGGGAGGGTTTTTTAAAAGTGGGGACTGCTTCTGTCGTGGGGAAGAAGATGCAGCTATATTTTATTAAAGGAAAATGCATTATAATACTATGTTTTCCTTAAACACAGTATTATAATGCGTTTTCCTATAATAAAATAAATAATTAAATAAAACGCAGATATTGTGTTTTATGCAGAAATATAATTTTTTTTTACCGTAAAAACGTATTTTTTTGTCCAAGATGGCATCATTCCACCTCACTTAAATCATGAACCTCGCCGCCAAATTACATATCTATCCCCTGTGATGATGGTAACTTGTCCTTTTTGCTCTTTGCCCAATCAATCATCCACCACATGCGTACGGAAGCAGAAGAGGCAATTGGACTATGATGAATCTGATGCCGAACGAATCGAATAATAAGAATGAAAAAGGAAAGAAATAGAGTTGCTTTCTTTGGAAAATAAAAGTCAAATCCCTCAAACCCACATCGGTCAACTCATCTCCCCCGACCCACCCTTACCTCCAACCCGCACCACTCAGGAAAAGAGACAATACACAATTTTATTCAGTAAACGTTAAGTATTACTCCCTTATTATACTACTATTATTCTTTTTATTATCATGTGTCAATATAGATACTAATTTAATACTATTAATCAATCCGTTAATGCTAAAAATGGTCATTTAACTACTACTTTTGAAGCGTAGTTCCACATGCACACATGATTATAGAGAATTTACCCTCAAGAGGCATTGAATTAGGAAAGTACTTAGTTTCTAAACTGTCTAAGATCCTAGACTTTATTTAATGCGAACCAATTACAATAGAATATTGTGAGTTAACGAAGTGGACGAAAGAAAATATTCATTTTTTAATTTTTTTTATGTGGTTATTACTATAACAATTTTTCGTTAATAATAATTGAGCTGGAAAATATAACATGTGCTTCAACCACACTTTCATAACTCAAAGGGATTATTTGGTACAAAGGATAAAAATAATTTCAAGATAAAATTGTATATATCTTAAATTATTGATATTAGCTACTTCCCCCGTTTCATATTATGTGTTGTATTTCTCTTTTAGACGCTTCTTAAAAAATATTAATTAGGAAAGAGATTGGACTATTCTACTCTTATTTATGTCATAAAACATAATTTCTCTTTATTGAATATATGTGTTATCTTCATATTCAAGAATAATTATTATTAATAGTAAAAAAAGGAAAAAAATAATTATATATTAAATTTCTAAAATAACAAATAATTTGAAAGAACTAATCACGACTATAAATATAAAACGGGACAATAATTAGTAAATAAGTTTTCACGACTTTATCCACGGCAGAGAAAACTGAAGATTGGTAATGATCTGGGGACTCGGAAAAAGAGGAGGAGGTGGCAGGGTGAGTCTGAGGGTTTTATAGTACGGTGGGGGGGGGGGGACCGGGCAGTGGACCTTTTCAGTTTAATTTTAGTTTTGGACTTTTAGTCAGTCGAGTCACATCTTCAACAGTAGCAGACCAGTCACAAACATTTCAGTCTTTTTAACTCGTCCGTGGGGCAGCTTTATCAATGCCCTGCCCACTCTGCCCAAATCTGCCCATCCCTGCCCGCTCTCCCCAAATTCCTCTATCTCTACAACCCCAACTTTCCCTTTACCCTCTCGCGACATCTTCCTCTCTCTGTCTCTCGTTTGTTAAATTGAATACTTCACTACCCTCTGTTGTAAATTTATAAAAGGTTTGTATTGTATTTTAATTGTATTCTAGCTGTATATAGCCGGTATATGTGTATACGCAAGTAGTGATTTGTTGCTTATGAATTGAATTAATTGGATCTACAATTGATGGTTGCAGATCGGTGAATTGATGTTTTGCTGTTGAAATTGAGTTAAGGAAGCTAGGGTTTTTGTTTATTTTGTTGAGCGATCGACGGTTTTTTTAGGGTTGAGGAAATTGGGCATTTTTAACTAGGGTTAGAGGAATTGGATGGTATAATTGATGGTTGAGGGGGAAGGAATAGGGGAAAATGCAAGGGGAATTTTATTATGCATGGGATTGGGAGGATACAGAGGGATTGTAAAAGGAGGAGTGGTGGTGGTGGTGGTGGTCAGCACATGCCGGCGACGATTACAAGGAGGACTGTAGCCGCCGGTGATTCTCCTCTTGTTTCTACTGTTACTGCTGATTCCTTCTGCAAGGTATTACCTTGGAGGGTCTTTTCGATTTTGCCTGATTTTCTCTCTTTTGACGAGAGTTCTGTAATAGTGATAGGTGATTTAAAATGTCCAGTAGTATTGATAAAGTGTTTTGCATCACAGTACCTGTTCCTACACTGATTTTAGACGTGCAAAGCAGATTTGTTTTTGGTGGTGGTGGGTGGTTTTTTTTTTTTTGGGGGGGGGGGGGGTGTATGTGATTTTTGTTCCAGTTGGAGCTTACCCCCTTTTTTGGCGGTTGTATCAGTTTAGCTTTAGAGGCTTGTAGCAGTGTTGTATAGTAAATATGGTCATTTAATTGCATTCCATATTCACGAGTAGCTTTTTTTGGTTATATTTCCCGGAGAGGTGCATAATGGGGTACTTAGTAAGTGGAATAATTATGGGAACACGTTTTGTTTTAGTACCTTATTCCAAATGATGATGTTGGGTGCTTCCAACTTTGATTTCTTTTGATCTTTCCGGCAAGGAGAGGCCGATGGTGTTGGTTTCAACTGTGGGGAAAAAACTAAGAAATGGTTACTTTCTTTTCTGGAACTCATTTGTGTCTCTTCTACGAATATTTATCAATATGTTCCTGAAGACATTGGCACCAACTTTGAAGTGATTTCTTTTTTCTGTTCCAGTTGATCATGAGAAAAGATGTGCATTGTTCTTCATCAAGAAAAGATGTGCATGGTCACATTGCTCTCTGCCACATACTCCATGTATATGGACATGGTTACCGAACAAATGGGATCAAAATGAGCTTTGACTAAATATAATTCTTGGTGAAATTAAAGATTTTAGCATATAAATCCTTAGGAAGCAATACAGGCAGCAGTTTTACTAATTAAATGCCCTCATGTTACTAATTGACTGCTCTTGGAACCACGCTAAATAGTCTCCTCTGGCTAGGTTCAACAACAAACAACACAATGACAACAATTACACCTCACTCCCAAATGTATCACTAGGTTCACATCCGCACTTATTCATCTTGTAAGCTTGATTCGAGGTTATGTATGGCTGTTAGCTGCTCTGTTAATGTGCTTGTTGGGTGAAGAGATGCTTTAATAAAGCAAGCAGTTAAATTGCAGGTGCACTTCAAATCAGTGTTCTCCAAATTCTGTGTATATGTGTTGATAGTGTTGGTTATACCTGATGAAGTAGTCAATATCAGAGAGTACCTAGAAAATTGTGGAAGCGTGTGTTACCATAAATGTTTGCACAAAGTCAGAACGATGAGGATAAAGGGTTTTCCGCTTTACCATGCCTGCAGCCCTATCAACATCTTTCCCTATTGCTTTCTAGTTCATTTATTTACTTAGCTCTGTGTAGTTAGCTTTTTTTTCTATGCTTTTTGTAGTTTGCTTATATTTCCGTCAATTGATTGTGGCATGTCTATTGTTTATAGGATTTTCTTGGTGAAGTGAATGTTATCTTTCTATGCAGGACGGTCGCAAAATTAGTGTTGGAGATTGCGCTTTGTTTAAACCACCACATGATTCACCACCTTTCATTGGAATAATCCGTAGACTAACATTGGGTCAAGATAATAACTTGCAATTAGGTCTTAATTGGCTCTATCGTCCTGCTGAGCTGAAGCTTGGCAAAGGCATCCTGCTGGACACCACACCCAACGAAATCTTTTATTCCTTCCATAGGGATGAGATTCCAGCTGCATCATTACTCCATCCATGTAAAGTTGCATTCCTTCCTAAAGGGGCTGAACTTCCAACAGGAACATCCTCATTTGTCTGCAGGCGGGTTTATGACATTCAAAACAAGTGTTTATGGTGGTTAACTGATCAAGATTTTATTAACGTAAGTTATCATTTCATTCCTTCACAGTTCAGTATTCCTCTGCTAAACTACCGAAAGGTAAATTATATTATTGATAAAATAGATAAATGAGGTTGAAATGTTGAAAGAAAAAGGGAGAGAGAGTCTGTCTTGTTCTTAGATCTTTTTTTTTTTGGTCAAAGAAGGATTTTGGGACTCTTTGCAGAGCAGGTGTTTGAAATGGTGAGAACAAGATAATTGCAAATCTTTCAGGCGTTAACTTTGTACTTTACACATAATGTTTCACTTATTGAATATTATTTTTCCTCTATAGGAGCTACAAGAAGAGGTAGATCAGCTGTTATACAAGACACGAGCAGAGATGCATGCAACAGTGCAGCCTGGTGGTCGTTCTCCTAAACCAATGAATGGCCCTATGTCATCATCACAATTGAAACCTGGTTCTGATAATGCACAAAGTAGTGTAACTTCTTTTCCTCCACAAGTCAAGGGAAAGAAAAGGGAGCGGGGAGAACAGGGTTCTGAATCTATTAAGCGTGAACGTTCAGTTAAACCTGATGATAGTGAAAGCATCTTGAAATCTGAAATTTCTAAAATAACGGAAGAAGGAGGGCTTGTGGACAATGAAGGGGCTGCAAAACTTGTTCAGCTCATGCAACCAGATAGATTGGACAGGAAAATGGATTTGATTAGTCGTTCAATGCTTGCAAGTGTTGTAGCTGCGACCGACAAGTTTGACTGCCTTGACAGGTTTGTACAGCTAAAGGGTTTGCCTGTATTGGATGGGTGGCTTCAAGATGTTCGTAAAGGAAGGATTGTTGAATTTAGTAATAGTAAGGACGGTGATAAACCAGTTGAGGAATTTCTCTTGGTTTTGCTGCGTGCACTTGATAAGCTTCCTGTGAATCTTCAAGCACTACAGATGTGCAATATTGGTAGATCTGTTAATCACTTGCGCCAACATAAAAACATTGAGATCCAGAGAAAGGCACGGAGCTTAGTTGACACATGGAAGAAACGTGTAGAAGCTGAAATGAACGTCATTGATGCCAAGTCTGGTTCAAATCAAGCTGTCACATGGACCTCAAGATCACGGTTGCCCGAGGCTTCTCATAGCGGCAACAAAAATCCTGTTGGTTCTAGTGATGCAACAAAGAGCTTAGTTACACAGTTTTCTGCATCTAAAACGACCTCAATTAAGCCTACATCAGTGGAAACTAGCATAAAATCCGAGTCCTTATCCCCAGGCCCCATAAAACAAGCATCATCTCCTTCATCTGGAAAAGTGGGTCCGCCAAGAGTTTCAGCTGTTGGTTACTGCGATGTTCATCTAGCAAAGGAAGATAAAAGCAGCAGTTCTAGCCAGTCTCACAATCACAGTCAATCCTTCTCAGGGAAAGAGGACGCGAGGAGTTCAACTGCAGTGTCAATGAGCAGCATCAAGATCTCTAATGGTGGTTCTCGGCACCGCAAATCAACAAATGGTGGTCATGGATCATCAGTATCTGGAGGTCAAAAAGAAAGTCCTACAAACAGAAATTCTTCATTGCACAGAAACCCTACCACTGAGAAGTTGCCGCAGTCTGCATTGAGTGGTGAAAAAACAGTTCATGTGCCTGCTGTTGAGGGGAGTAGTCACAAATTGATAGTTAAGATTTCTAACAAGGGTCGCAGTCCTGCCCGGAGTGCTAGTGGAGGATCATATGAAGACCCTACCATCATGAGCAGCCGAGCTTCTTCTCCTGTGCTTTCCGAAAAGAATGATCAGCCTGATCGTAATTCTAAGGAGAAGACTGATGCATATCGATCAAATGTTACTTTTGACGTGAATGGAGAATCATGGCAGAGCACTGTCTTGAAAGATGTTCTCACTGGATCTGATGAGGGTGATGGATCACCTGTTGCTATTCCGGAGGAAGAGCGAAGTAAAACTGTTGGTGGGGACAGGAAATCAGCTGAAGTTGCAAAAGCTGCTTCTTCATCATCAGGAACGGAACTGAAGTCAGCGAAACTGCACGAAGCTTCTTTCAGCTCCATGAATGCATTGATTGAGAGTTGTGTAAAATATTCTGAAGCAAACACGTCCATGTCACTAAGTGATGCTGTTGGAATGAATCTGCTTGCCAGTGTGGCTACTGAAGAAATGTCCAAGTCAGAGAGGGTTTCACCTTCTATTTCTCCACAAGGAGAAAGTCCTTCAGGTGAAGAGACTGGCACAGGTGATGAGCTTAAGTCAAAGTCATCTCCTCTAGTCAGTTCTTCTGGTGACCTTATTGGGCAAAATGACGGTGATGGTAATGGTGGTAAAGAGAAACAGTTAATTGCTGCTAGTACTTCGTTGTCTGAGGGCAAACTACATGCTTACAAAAGTGCAGTGACGGAGTTTACCGGAGATAGAAGACCCACTTCATCTCCTTCTAAAGAAAAAACTACGGGAGAGTGCTTCAACTCTTCCTGCATTGGTTCACAGACAGCTGGAGATTTGAAATCAGATGTTAATGAGAAGTTGGGTGAGATGGAAAAGTCTGCTGCTTCTCCTTGCAGTCTAGCAGAAAAGACCAGTGATGGTGAACAGAGCAAACAATTCCAGGAGGGAAAAGTGGTTTCCACTAAGACTTTTGACGGTGTTCTAGATGCTGAATTAGATGGACATGGTAGTTCAATAGTAAAAGACAAAGTCACTAATGCCCTTATAAGCATGGAAGACTTAAAACGACCAGTTGAAGTTTCCGCTTCTAAATTTGAAGGCGACCACAAAAATGAGGTGAGTAGGGTTTTAGGTGTTGCTAGTACAGAGCTGAAACCAGCTTCGATTGTAGCAAAAGCTGAACCTACAGAGGGAAGTGACAAGGAAGAGCTGCAACCAACTGGTTTTAGTCGAGATTCTGTTGCACGCCAAGGTGGACAGCCTGATAAAATTGATGCAAAAAATGCTAAGCAGGTAGAAAAGCTAAATTCTTATCAAGAAGTGGTTGATACTTCAGTTATTGAAGATAAAGCCATATTTGAATCTAATTTAGCTAGAAGAAATCTGATAAAGGATGAACCTAGTGTAGAAAATAACGATATTCCTACACATGATCCCGGCGGTGGTTTATTTACTAAGGAGGCACCTGGAGTTTCTAATGTGGCAGTGGAGAAACTTGTGGAATCAAGAGAATTTAAAGACTCTGGTGTAGAGGCAGATAGAACAAAGGACTGTGCATCCACCAAGGGGGAAACTTCTTCCAGCTCTGCTGCTGCCGCTTCAGATTCAGCTTCAAAGATGAAGTTTGACTTAAATGAAGGTTTCATTTCTGATGAGGGGAAATATGGGGAGCCAATCAACTCGAGAGGCCTTGGGTGTTTGTCGAATGTCCATATAATGAGCCCATTGCCATTTGCTGTCTCTTCTGTTTCCAGTAGTCTTCCTGCTTCTGTTACGGTGGCTGCTGCTGCCAAAGGACCTTTTGTCCCGCCAGAAGATCTATTGAGAGTCAAAGGGGAGTTTGGATGGAAAGGATCAGCAGCCACAAGTGCTTTTCGTCCAGCTGAACCCCGAAAAGCACTTGACATGCATTCATGTTCCACGACCATCTCTCTTTCTGAAGCTTCTACTAGCAAGCATGGTCGGCCTCCATTAGATATTGATCTGAATATAGCAGATGAAAGAATCTTTGATGACATAAATTCTCAGGATTCTGTTCTAGCGATAGTATCTGCGGTGGACCATATAACTGATCTTGTTGCATCAAAAAGTAAACACCCAGATTCTCCTGCTGTTCATAGTTCTGGGGGACTCGATCTTGATTTGAATAGAGTTGATGAACCTAATGATGTAGGGCAGTGCTCCTTGAGTAGCAGTCATAGATTAGAGGGTGTAGTATTACCCTCAAAATCGATTTCATCCGGTGGCTTACCAACTGTTGAAGTCAGGAGGGACTTTGATTTAAATAACGGGCCTGGTGTTGATGATTCAAGTGTGGAACAGCCTCTATCCTACCAGAGTCATCAGGGAATCTTGCGTTCCCAATTTAATGCTTCTAGCCTCAGAATGAACAATCCAGAAATGGGAAACTTATCGTCTTGGTTTGCTCCTGGGAATAGTTACTCAACTATGACAATTCCATCAATTTTGTCTGATTGTGGGGAGCAGCCGCCGTTTCCAATAACCCCACCTGGTGCCCCACGAATGTTAGGTCCAGCTGCTGTTGGGTCCCCCTTCACTCCAGATGTTTTCAGGGGTTCAGTATTGTCATCATCACCTGCTGTGCAATTTCCACCTTCGCCTTTCCAGTATCCTGTGTTCCCTTTTGGAACCACTTTCCCACTTCCTTCTGCGACATATGCAGTTGGATCAGCCTCTTATATTGATTCGTCCTCTGGTGGAAGGCTTTTTACTCCGCCTGTGAATTCACAGTTACTGGGACATGTAGGTGCTGTATCATCTCAATATCCAAGGCCTTATTTGGTTGCAGTTCCTGACGTTAACAGCAATGGAGCCGGAGCCCACAACAGAAAGCGGAGCCGGCAAGGTCTGGATCTGAATGCAGGTCCTGGAGCTATGGACTTGGACGGGAAAGAAGAGTCAGTTCCGTTGGCATCAAGGCAACTTTCTGTTGCTGGCTCACAGGCACATGCAGACGAGCATGGGATGATGTATCCTGTAGCTGGGGGTCTACTGAAGAGGAAGGAACCTGAGGGAGGATGGGACAACGAGAGCTTCAGGTTCAAGCAATCATCATGGCAGTAGGAATGCAAAATAGCTGCGACCTTGGCGACCTTCAAGGTGATGCGAGTTTCATTTCTTGTGTTTATGATTGTCTTCTTTATGATTTAGACTGTAAGCACCTTTTGTCTCTCATGTTGTATAAAGGCTGAATGTGATTAGTTTCTAGGCCTGTGCTTAAATTGCACGTCACAAGCTGTGGTTGAGCTGCTTGTTTGTTTTTGTAAATTCCTTTGCCTTGTAATTCTTGTTCTCTTTTAAAAATTGTGTCCCTTTTTCCGGGCACGTATACATGCAAAGTATATGTAGGTTTTCAGCAGCACTTATTCTTTTCATTGTAGTTTGCATTGATTGCAAGAAAATGAAGAATCCCAAAAATTTGGGATCTTTGTCGTATTATCAAGTTACACTACTGGTGTTTGTCCCTCCTGAATATCCAAACTCAAAATGCTGTTACTATATACCTCATACATAAGAGAGGAAGGGCTGATTTTATAAGTGGAAAGAAATGTTTCGAAGTGTTGATTGAGCTGTTCCTTTGCTTAGAGTACGTGCATACCTTTTAGTACCATATTTTGGTGTTGATGTTGGTTGGTGGTTTAAGCATGGTGAAGTATATTTGCTTGTCTTTGGTATGACGTCTTTTTTCTTTGCTCGTTGCAGTTATTGGAGGATGGACTTTGTTGGGCTCTTCAAAGTGTCAGCTTCTAGTGTGCTCTCGAGGCTGTGTGATGTGTCCGATTACGTTTACTCTAACCACCATTTCTTTCGGTGTATGAACGGAAGGAGAACTTCGATGGGTTTATGAGCACTTGGTCAGCCATTTTGTCTGGATGGACGCAGATGAGTTTCCCTCTGTAAATATTTTAACTGTGGGAAGGCTTGAAATCTGCAATACCCAGCAACTGCGGATAAATTGTCTTATCCTTGACCAAGATATAGCCAGTGGAGGTTGGGTTTCTGGACCGAGTAAAATGGAAGGCCTTTTATGTTTTTTGTTGCTAATCATCTTTCTTGGCAGTTCCGCCCTCTTTTTTTGTGCAATTACATAAATATAACGAGGCTGACACCAAATTTTGGTTCTAGAGCGTCCATTTGCCATGCTTTTATTTGATGCAGTTGCATTGTACCTTAGATTCACTTGGTTCCTAACTTTAGCTTTAGTCTGATTCACAGATAAGACTAGTTCAAGGTTATATTATCAATAGTGTGGCGAGAAGCGTGTTTTACCTTCTAGGCATTATTTGTGAACCAAATTATTCTTGAGAGGTAGGAAAAGAATACTTGGTTTATGTTGAGGATCCAAAGGGTGTAGAATTTGGAGCAAAGGTTGGATATAATGGTCTACACTACTGTTGTGTTTTCTGCCATCGTGTGGCTGCTACTAGGGTGGTTCATATTTGGTACGGTTTTGAAAGATTTCAGTTTGGTATTTTCAGTTCGGTTTTAAAAATGATATTTCATTCTAATACGAAGTCTGGTTCTTTGTTTAAAAAGTTAAAGAAAAAAATGAGACAATGTATTTATTAGAAGCCAAATATCATGAACTACCAAATTCACAATCAAAAATTCTTGTTATGAGTTAGCCGTTCAACAAATTAAATCTAGGGTAACAAATTTCACTTACCATGTTTAAGGGTTTAATACCCACAGCTGATTTAACCGGAAAAGAAAAAAGTATAATCAACAAAATGTTCTCCATTCTAAAAGTGAGAACATATATACGTTAAAAAGGAAAATTTACTCCATCTATGCTGCTTTGCTTATAGATCACAACCCCAGATAGTTCCTACACAAGAATTGAGTTTTACTAGGTTGAAGAAATATTTTAATTTTCTCAATATTCCAAGCTTGGTTTGTGTGAGCCCTTGGCATTGTAAATTTGAAATCATGGAATTCCAGGCTGACTGGTTTCTTTCGATCTTGCATTACCTTGGCAAGTACTAGTAAAGATATCAGATGTTAGTTCTTTTTTCGGCCTATTACTATTATTGTTGCGCCAATGACAGAAAAATTGTTGTATTAAATGCAGCTTTAAAATAGTTTATAACATGTAGGATAAGGGAAGGGATTGAGACCTGGAACCCTCCAACATAAAATTTATAGGTCACCCATTATTGCAGCAATAGCAATTCCCAGAGACTTGAACATTGATAATCCTTTTTTACTTGTGCATAAAATGCTATCACATTCCCGCAGTGTAGCTGTGAAAGAAGAAAATTGTCACATTTCTGCTTCTCCCACCTTGCCTTCACACCTTTCAACTTTGTTCTTTTATCACTTCTATGCTAACTTCCTCTACTTGTTCCCTTTTTCTCTTCTTTATATCTATATATATATCCTTTGATCGGCGAGCTTCCTAGCTCCATTCGAAGGCATTAACAGCATGCACTAATAGGAATCTGTTTCTTTAATAAAACAAAGGAAAGAGACTATTACTTTACCGTTGAGTATATTATTACTCTATTTAGAGAGTTAACCCTTTTTAGAAACATCTGGTTCCCATAAATCATTGATTCTTTCCCTGTCTAGCTTTTCCTATAAGGATATAATTATGGGTTTGAAGGAGCCATTTGATTGTGATGTTTGTTTAGGTGAATTTTCAGACCATGACTAGCTCAAATTTGAGCTACTTCTCAAGGTAAGAGCTTTTCTGTTTCTCAAATTTGGTCTTAGAAAGACACTTTCAAGGTTTTTCAGAAATAAATTCCTTTCTGGAGAATGACAAATGACAATGAGTGTAAAATGAATATTAATGTGTCCTAAAGAGAATTTCAACTTCGAACACAGCCCGAACCTGCAGCCAAAACATTAACTCTGCCCATGGATCAACGCCCAAAATTGGCATCAACCTGGTATCATGTCATTTTTCCTAATGTTGTAGATTTAATTTCTTTTGACGAAATGTTGTTCTTGGTATCTTTCACAAAAGTAAAAGATGTACCTTTTACATTTGTAGAAAATCAGGAGGTTACAATAGGCGAGTAATTGCCATAATGGTGAAACGGTTAAAAATATTGAATATTGACCATTATATGAAAGACAATATATGCTAATAGACACTTGTACTTATTCGCGTTTGTCATTCTGGTCCCTGTACTCAACGAAGTAGCATCCAGACACTTATAGTTATTCAAAATCACTATTTTAAACCCCTCTCATCTCGCGTGTTCTTCAAATCCGTCACATGAATGACACGCATGTCAGATTTTTTTGACACATCATCATTAATTTATTTCTCATATTTTAAAAAATAAAATCATTCCACCATCTCCTCTGCCACCTTCTTTATTCCCCACCATTTCCTTTACCTTTACCAACACCTTCAAAATAATGTTAGGTTACAAATAATCAAGAGAATAAACTCATAAAATTTTCTGTATTTAGCCCCAAATCGTAAAATTGCCTAACCGCCAAAAGCACATGCCATTAGAAATAACCAACCAAAAGACTATCATCACCAAAAACTTCACCCAAAACTTTTGAAATTTCGCTACAGATAAACTTGTCGGAAACATATTTCATCAACGATCTTCTTCCACTATTTTTATTTATTTTCTTTGCAAAAGCTCATCTTAAAAAGTTGGGGAATGGGGATGTGGGAAAGAAATTTTCCCAAAAAATGCTGCTAATCTAGCAGTGATTTCGGATGTCTAGGGATGTTATTGATTGATGAAGAGGTGGCGGAGGAGGGCTGTGTTGCAAATGATTTTTGGGTTAAAATGGGGGAGGAGGGATAACATGAAGAAAAAGAAGAGAGTGGGGGAGGGGAGGGAGTGGCAAAAGCGGCAGAACGTGAAAGAGAAGAAGCACTCTTCTTTCACTTTTTAATTTATGTTTGTATTTTCTTTTTCTTTTTTCCTTATTTTAATCATTTTTGGTTTAAATATGTACGCTCCATATACGCGTGCAATACACGTATTTGGTCAAATTCATCCGTTAAGTTGCCACATAGACTTGGTCAACGGTCAGAAGGGTTTAAAATTCTGACTTTAAACAATTATAAGTGTCTAGATGAAACTTTGTTAAGTATAAGGACCGGGATGACAAACGCGAATAAGTATAAGTGTCTACCAGTCTATTCTGCTTTATATGAAATGAAGTTAATCTTAATATCAAGATAATGAATTTAGACATTTTTTTAGTTTAAGCATTCTGAACACTTCCTTTTGAGATATAATATTCACTATATTTTTTAACAATTTTCCACATATGTCAAAATGAATAGAAGGAAAATGTTTTGCTGGATTTTCTACACATGAGTATACTGCGTCGAATAATAGATTATAAATCAGACCTAGATAAAATAAGATTAAACTTACGTAACAATTGGTGATGTTTAGAACTTCTGTGAACCAAATTCTTTTTAAAAACCCAAAGTCTTTACACTCGCACAATCTGTATTGTTATCGCGATTTTGTGCTAATAGATCATGCGCACGTTTGGTATTCATGTGTGCTCTAAAAATTTGTCATAATTTTATAGGAGCGGTGTTGCTCCCAAACTCACACGCAAGTATGTGTGGTCGTACAAGTGATATCAGATTATAAGTCCAGATATCGTATCCACAGGGACTTGTGATTAACTATCAACTAGATTAAACCCAAATAATTAATCTATTCAAGTGAATTCTAAAATATAAATATTTAACTAAAACTAATCTAGAGTAACAAACTAAGAGATTAAAGGAACAAGTTGGTAAAATTAGACACGAATTCAATGAGAGACGATATTCTATAGTTATGGGTTGGCTAACAATCCCGTTGAGTTTTCTACCTAAATTGTCTAATTAATTTATCTAGATTATTGATTGACAGGGTTAATATTACTCGTAGTCTTCTCCCGAAGTACTACTCGTCTATTCAAGCTAACCTAACGCCTATATTCCTATGAAATTAAGATTAACAAGAACACATTAATAATTTCTGTATAGTAACCAAGAAAGGCGATTAAGTATATACTTATCCTAATCGCAAATCCTTTCCCGATACTCAGGTTCAAGATCTCGCTCTACTCAATCTTATATGCAATCTAAAATTCTCTCTCCTGAGTTCAATCCTAGATTCACAGATAGTATTCAATTGGTGATCAAACAATCAAATAATTAAGCGCAAGATTGAATAAATAAATCAACATGATAAAATAATAAGAACAATTCAAGCTTCAAACTACAACGTTCATGTAACACCCACAACACTAGAACTAATAAACTATAAAATTAAAGGAAGAGAAGTGAAGAAAAACTAGTTAGAAGCCTCCCCCAAGCGTGGTGTATATTCCCCCACGTGATTTCTCCTTCAAAGTATCTTAGATATCTTCCAAATTAGGGTTAAAACCCCTTTTATACGAGTTAGGATCGTGTAGAGCCAAAATAATCTTGTCCAGAGCAAAGTAGGAGATTATCATGTCACCCAACCTAGCGTCCAGGCCAGCGTGAGCTGGCCGTGGCGCTGAAAGCAGTGAGCGATTTCACGTTCCGTCTTTCAATTCTTGCGCTGCCAGGTACGTTTTTATTTTGCCTTCTTTAGTTGTTTGCTTTGGATTGCATTTCTTTTTCTTCCACTTGGGGGACAAACACCAAAGGGTGTCCCCCTTTTTTTTATTCGTTTATTTTTCTTCTTTTTTTCTTCCGCGTTTTATTTAATTTTGCTTCAATTCTCTTAGTCTTCTCACCGCTTTATTCTTACACAGTTAAGATATAATATTAAGTACAAAGTAATATAATTAATACTCAAAATATGATTAAAAATACTAGAATGTGAGGCAATAATAGTTAAATATATGCATTTTTGGGCGAATATCACAACCCCATACTTAGACTCTTGCTCGTCCTCGAGTAAGCATTAAAACACTCTTAATAACTCAAGCCTAGAAACACCACCACTTCAGTTGATACTAATAATTATGTCCTATAGCAACTCAAACCATCGGATGTACACTTCCTAATGATCGTGCAAGATATACAAGTCACAAACAAATAACAAACTTCTAACATCCTAGTATCAGAGACAAACTCTAATTTACCAAATTTAAGCTAGCTCACCTACTATGTCAAAGAAGCTAATAACATCACATATTTATCATGAAACAAGTATCCTCACAAGAATAAATAGTCCATACACTCAAATCAAATAATGAATATAATTTAAAGACTTAGCATCAAAGAACCACTCTCTCACTCACAAGCAAATTCACATGTATACACGAAGAACCATATGTTTGCCTGCTATGTACATCTTTACTAATTAAGTATGCGGAATCAAATAGGACTTTAACAGGTTGGTATGTTGGCCAGGGGACGGGTAGGAGAACTATATAATAGGGACTTACACTTTCCTAAGCACTTTGCATTTTTTAGACTTCATCGCTTAGAATTTTTATCTCTTAACTTTATCTTTCAGCCCTCTCTTCATCTATTATTTAACAAGTATTCCCCTCATATCAAAAAAGTTTTTTTTTTTGGAAAAATGCATAAGTACCCCCTGACCTATGCCCAAATTTTTAACTACATGCTTTATCTTTGCGGGAATCCTATTGCCCCCTAAACTATTTTAAAGTAAAATTATTTGCACCCTTAACGCTGACGTGACAGAGTGTGTGTATTTTACTCTCCCAAAGGAGAGTGAGAAGCAAGAAAAAATAATTTTTAGATTTTTTTTCTTTTTTACCATTTTTTCTTACTTTTTTTTCCTTTTCCTTTGTCTTTTTTCTTTTACTTCTTTTTTCATTTCTTCTCTAGTTCTGGCGGATATTCATTCACCAACGACTTTGTCTAACCGTTTTTCTTCCATTTATTATGTTTTTCTTTTTCCTCTTTTTATCCTTTTCACACACAAATTAAACTCTCAAAAAGATCTATTCATAAGCAAAGCAAAATACACTCAAATTTGGGGGAAAAAATTAATCATCGGAAAACCTTCCCACACCGGAAAAAATTGATGTATTGAAATTTTAACTGAAAAAATGTTCTCAGCTTATATTCGTTTTTATTTCTTTTCTCTTCCTCCCGCATATAAATTATACTTTCAAGAAAAATTTATATATATATAAGACAAAACGGGATAAAACCTGTCGTCAGAAAAAAAATTTGTCGGAAAAAATGGTGTTCGTGAAATTTCGACGACCACCATTTTGTGCCATATCGGTGAAAAAAATAATAAAGAGAATGAAATAACAAAAAAAATGAGAATAATAAGAAATAAGAAAAAAGGATAAGAAGAAGAAGAAAGAATAAAAAATACAAAAAATACATGTGGGAGCGCGTGTAATTCACCACATGCCAAGAGTTTAGTTGTCTAGTTTTAGGGTGGTATTTATTCCATTTAAAAAAAGTTTAGGGGGTAATAGGATTCCCGCAAAGATAAAATGTGTAGTTGGGAATCCGGGTATAGGTCGGGGAGGGGGGGTACTTATCCATGTTTCCTTTTTTTTTTCCCAAAGCAATTTTTTCTGTTTTTTTTCATGTGACATTCTTTTCAAGAGGGTTTTTTCATCACTTTTCAGCTATCGTTGGCCACCATTTTTACGTAATCATCCTTTTCTTCAAATTTATCAATTAATATCACAGTCTAAGCAACAATGCTCAAAGAAACATGATGCAAAAACTAGGGATTCAACAAAAGAATTAAGGCAAAAATATAGCTTCCAAACAAAAGGCTGCAGGCTCAAAGGGCTACCTAGTGGTATAATTTTCGAAAAGACTAAAATTCACAAAACATATCCAAAAAAGTCTATTATCATCTTTTAAACCGAGCAATACTTTTATTTCGCTTCAATAACATGCAAGACAAGTTCTAGACTAAGATGCAAAACATGGAATATATGTAAGAAATCCTCACCACACATGTCACAAGTATCAATCAAGATGGATCAATTCTACTCTAAAACAGACATGATCATAGCTAAAAATAAAATAAGAATAAGCTACGTACAGATTCACAACCCTGAGCCTAGGGGTCAGAAAGTCTACTATTTTATTCATTACTGAAGCACTCAGAGAAAAATAATACTCAAGTTCAGGACTGAATATGCTAGTATCAAACAAGTCATAAAGGTTTTTCTTCTATCTCTTTTACTACTCCTAAGGGAAAAAAATCTAATCCTAAAAATAAAAAAATTACCCGATTCAAGTTACATCCCCTGAAAAAGAACCAATGCACAAAGAAAAACCAGGAAAATTATTACCCAACTAAAATTAACTAGAAAATATTGTTAATTTTTTTAGACTTTAATCCCTCAAGATAGCTGTCCAAGAGATCCTTCCTTCAGGAAATGTCCAAAATTTTATGAATTTTTTTCTCAATTTTCATTTTTTTTCAATTTTTTTTATTTTACAAAAATCACTACACTAAGAAAGAATACTAGAATTAAGCTAGGATTATACAGAAAATCACCCAGACAATCTCCTCACCCCACACTTAAAATTGTGCAATGTCCTCAATGCATACAATAAATAAATAGAGGGTAAAAGAGACTCTCTGGTAGGCCAAAGGCCGAAGCATTAGCAGCTCATGGGTTACTCAGACTTCTTCCAATTATTATCCTTTGTGCGGGCACCCCACACTTAGTTTCAACCACCTGCTCGATTTTTCACATGCTTGATGGCTTTATTCCATGCTCCAACTCCTACAAAATACAAAAACAATACTACAACGATAACACAATAAAAAAAATAAACAGAAATAAAAAGAAAAAAATAGAATTGGGTTACCTCCCAACAAACGCCTTATTTACAGTCGTGGCACGACTCCATCACTTTCACCACTTTTCCTTCTACTTTGAGGATATGAATTTTGCCCATAATTTTGCATCAATTGTTCTGTCACGTTCCTGGGGCGGTGGTATGAATACAAAAGAAGCACGTAAACAATGTCACATCTTGCACTTCTTGGCCTTTAAGTGAGGGATATCATTTTGTCTACTTGGCTTCGCAAATTTCAGAATATATGCACCTTGTTTCTCATCCATTGACTCCTCCATATGCCCGAATAGATCAATTCTCGTGTTACCAACCAAACACAATGTTGAAAAATGGTTAGAATGAGGTGCAATGCGCTCAAACTCTAGAATCGCTTCACTTTTAACATCCTCACTTTTGCACACTTCCTTAACCTTGGCATCATTAATATTATTTTGTTCGAATAGTTGAAATTCCTCTTTTCACTCCACAAGATGGCCAGTATACACCACAATCGGTTGTAGGGCATCAGACGCCTCAACCTTTTTATTTAATTGAGCCTGCAGGTCATTGATATCTGAGCCAAATTGGTCTATCTCATGTCCGAGCTCAGTTCTTTCTTCTATCAGTTGTTCTGTCATATTTGAAAGACCATCACAGAGAGACTCATGAAATTTTATTAGCTGAGCTTGTTCCTCTAGAAAAGATTGGCTCACTATATCTGCTTCTTTCGCCTCGGCCTTCATTCTCATGACTGCTGCACTAATTCTTTGTATAGCCTTTTGATTTTTATCTTGTTGCACGGCTACTTGACTGATCATGTCCATAATACGGACAACACATTCTACATCCTCCACTTCATTACTATTATCAAACTCATAAACATTATTAGAAATATAATAATAAGGGCTCGGAGAAGGGTAAAAAAGAATTAGGACAACCATCCCAATGATCACCTTGACGACCACACACATTACAAAAATTTCACCCATAAGATTGAGATTTATAATTTTGCCACAAGTGTGGTCCTCCACAATATGGACAGGGATCACTAAAATAAGAATAACCAATACTCGACCAATTCTCATTCCAAGATACCATGTCAACAAAGATAATAAAATATTAAACTAAGATAAAATAAATAAATAAAACTTGAATAGACAAAAAGTAAAAATTTAAAATAGTAAAATGGTTAATTTCTAAGTCCACAGCAACGACGCCAAAAACTTGTTGCTCCCAAACGCACACGCAAGTATACATGGTCGTAAAAGTAATATAGGACTGTAAGTCCAAATATCGTACCTACAGGGACTTGTGATTAACTATCAACTAAATTAAACCCAAATAATTAATCTATTCAAGTGAATCCTAAAATATGAATATTTAACTAAAACTACTGTAGAGTAACAAACTAAGAGATTAAAGGAACAAATTGGTGAAATTAAATACGAATTCAATGAAAGACGATATTCTATAGCTATAGGTTGGCTAACAATCCCGTTGAATTTTCTACCTAAACTATCTAATTAATTTATCTAGTTTATTGATTTATAGGGTTAATATTACTTGTAGCATTCTCCCGAAGTAGATCTTGCCTATTCAAGCTTACCTAATGCCTATATTTCTATGGAATTAGGATTAACAAGAATACATTAATAATTCCTGTATAATAACCAAGCAAGGCAATTAGGTATATCCCTATCCCAACCACAAATACGTTCCCAATACCCAGGTCCAAGATCTCGCTCTACTCAATCTTATATGCAATCTAGAATTCCTCTCCTCAGTTCAATCTTAGATTCATAGATAGTATTCAACTGGTGATCAAACAATTAAATAATTAAGCGTAAGACTGAATAAATAAATCAATATGATAAAATAATAAGAATAATTCAAGCTTCAAACTACAACGTTCATGTAGCACCCACAACACTAGAACTAACAAACTATAAAATTAAAGGAAGAGAAGAGAAGAAAAACTAGTTAGAAGCCTCCTCCAAGCGTGGTGTGTGTTCCCCCACGTGAATTCTCCTTCAAAGTATCATAGATATCCTCCAAATTGGGGTTACAACCCCTTTTATACGATTTAGGACCGTATAAAAGCAAAATTACCTTGTCCCGAGCAAAGTAGGAGATTACCACGTCACCCAACGTCCAGGGTAGCGTGGGGCGCTAGCCCTGGCACAGAATGCAGTAGCGTTTTCACGTTCTGTTTTTCAATTCTTGTGCTACCAGGTACGTTTTTATTTTGCTTTCTTTAGTTGTTTACTTTGAATTGCATTTCTTTGTCTTCCACTTATGGGACAAACACTAAAGGGTGTCCCCTCTCTTTTCCTCCTTTTTTATTCGTTTATTTTCCTTCTTTTTTTCTTCCGCATTTTATTCAATTTTGCTCCATATTTCTTCATCTTCACAACCGCTTTATTCCTACACAGTTAAAATATAATATAAGTATAAATTAATATAAATAATACTAAAAAGATGATTAAAAGTACTAGAATATGAGGTAGTAATGGTTAAATGTATGCATTTTGGTCGAATATCAAGCGGCCACACTCCATACTCATATATGTCAAATTATCAAGTATATTCTACAGAGTAATACACCACATATAAAACATATGAATTGGAATAAGCATATTCAACCTCACTTTTTCTTTTAGTGTTGCACTATGTTTCATACACCATAAGATGAAACAAAATTCAATACTATATTTTTATTCAACTAATGACTTGTTATTATCCATATAAACTTACTTCATGTGATTGCCAATCATAAAGGTTGGGTTACCATTATTGTTAATCATCTCAAATTGACAAAAGTTTCATTCGCCTCGATGTTTTAGGATTCAATCTCCTTTGTAAATGATTAATAGAGGATCGACAAAATCTACTTCTGATTTCACATAATCGATGGAAATAATTTTATCTCTTACCATATGCTTTTTCACATTATATCTGAAATGAATGTGTTTATTTTTGTAACCATCCGACCAGTCGTTTTGGGTATTACAAGCCCCGTTCCCATATTTGATGCTTCCTATATGTATATTTGATGTGTTATGACTTGCAGGGTGTAATGACCCAGCCGATCATTTTGTATATTTGTGTTACGACCCGAAATTCCCACCATCGGGACTGTGATGATGCCTAACATCACACTTGCTAGGCAAGCTAATGTTAGAGTATTATTAACCAATTTCCTTTACATTTTAGTGATTAAAAATAAACAGGCTAAAATAAGTAGAAATAAATGCGGAAGTAAGTAAATAGCCTCTTTGTTTATATACTATTACCAATACTATTGCTATTACTATCTAGAATCCGGTGTCACAATCCGCGAACACACTAAGAATTTGCTACAAACATTAGTTTGAAAGAAGATACAACTGTTTATGAAGGGAAGTAAAAACAGTAAATGTAGGAAAATAGATGGGGACGCCAGGGCCTAAGGACGCCAGCAGGACTACCTTGGGTCTCCTAGCTGAAAATATCTGCACCCGACCTCTCGATCAGCCACTACCTACTCCAAAATTTGCATAGAAAGTGCAGAGTACAGTATCAGTACAACCGACTCCATGTACTGGTAAGTGCCGAGCCTAACCTCGACGAGGTAGTGACGAGGCTACGGCGGGACAATTATGATATAACCTGCATATAGTGTATAGCAAAAGCAGAAAGAAGGACAGGACAAAATAAAGCAGTAACTTGCAAGGAATGAATACAGAACTCAAGTGTCTTATCAGTATCCAGCTATAACCAATCCTTAAGTGAAATGCAAAGCTACAAAATAACTTACATGGTGGAAGAAAGATACATAAATACATAAACTGATGCGGTGCGCATCCCGATCCCACCATATATCAATATCAATATGAATATTCACCCTTATTACTCCATATCAATCCACCCTTATTCCTCCTGTTGCGGCGTGCAACCCGATCCCACCGTATAATAGCATTTCACCCTTATTCCTCCACAATATATCATCCTTATTCCTCCTGTTGTGGCGCACAACCTGATCCCACCGTATCAGCATTAATTACCCAATAAGTACAGAAATTCCAATATTTAACTCAAAACTCTTCACAATATTTAAACCTCAAACCAAAGCAAACGCAAAGCTTGTAAATTATGAAACTTCACACAAATAATACTACTCAGCGAAACCAATCCAAAATATACCATAAAACACCGATAAACCATCTTAGGCCAATAATATGAGATAATGAAACTATGTGGTAGCTAATACCTTCAACAATGAAAAACAATGTATGACAAATAGCAAGTATGCATGGAAATACTAGTAAGGCATGTAGCAGTTAAGGCAGGAAAAGGGCAATATAAAAACAATAGGAAGGAAACATGCAAAATAGATAAAATGGAGGGGCATAGGTACTCGCCACCTCACCTATACACCACTCACATGGATTTTCACATAGCTATTAAGTCAAGGGTTCCTAATCCCTCGAGTCAAAGTTAGACATGACACTTACCTCAATCCACAGGCCACTCGCTGCTCAATTATCGCTTTTCCTCTAGATTCCACCTTCAAACCATTCGTCTCTAGCCATAATTAACTTAATAACATCAAATATTGCTAACGAAATCAATTAGAACACATAAATTTAGGTTTCCCTAAATTTCCCCCCAAAAAGTCAAAGAATCGACCCCGGGCCCTCTTGGTCAAAACTCGAGGTTCAGACCAAAATCGGTTCACCCATTCACTCCCGAGCCCGGATATGTAATTAGTTTTGAAATTCGACCCCAATTTGAGGTCTAAATCCAATTTTCCAAAAATTCCTAATTCTTCCCAAACCCCCAATTTCTACCATGGAAATCCTAGATTTTTGGTTGGAAATTCATGAAATGTGATGGGAAATTGAAAGAAAGTGGGTTAGGATCACTTACCAAAGTTTTGGGGAGGAATTGGTCTTGGGAGAATCGCCTCTAGGGTTCTAGGATTTGAAAAATGTGGAGAATGGGAGAAAATCTCGTCAAACTTAAGTTTTAATCAGTTGCAGGTGTCGCATTTGCGACCTGGGGTTTGCAAATGCGAGCCCTGCAAATGCGAAGAACCTATCGCAAATGCGAAGGTTTCACATTCCTGTCTTCATCGCATTTGCAGAAAATAGTTCGCAAATGCAAACTCTGATCCTTCCGCAAATGCGACCTATTGATCGCATTTGCGATCACTGTTGCCCAACTCCCATTTCGTAATTGCGAATGCGAACTAGTGCTGGCCCAGGTACACTTCACAAATATGAAGAATTTGCTAGCAATTGCGAGCCTGCCATCATGGGGGATGTTCGCAAATGCGAACAGTGATCTCGCAAATGCGAGATCAGACACCAGTCACAGGAATTGCAGAACCAGCAATGCTCTAAGTCAAATTTTCACTCTGTGGCCTATCTAAAACTCACCCGAGTCCTCGGGGCTCTAAACCAAACATGCACACAAGTCTTAAAATATCATACGAACTTGCTCGCGCGATCAAATCTTTAAAATAACACCTAGAACTATGAATTTAGCACCCACTCAAATGAAATTCTCAAGAACACTTTAAAATTTCTATTTTCACAACCGGACGTTCGAATCATGTCAAATTAGTTTTGTTTCTCACCAAATTTCATAGATAAGGTATAACTATCATTTTGGACCTGTACCGGGATCTGGAACCAAAATACGGGCCCGATACAAATGAGATCAAACAACCAAATTTTTAAAACCATTTAATTTTCAGTCTTTCAATTTTCATCAAAAATTCATATCTCGAGCTAGGGACTTCGAAATTCGATTCTGGGCATACGCCTAGGTCCCATATTTCGATAAGGATCTATCGAGACTATCAAAATACGAGTTCAGGTCCATTTACTTAAAATGTTGACCGAAGTCAACAAAATCAACTTTTAATGGCAAAAATTATTATTTTTATTAACTTTCAACATAAAGGCTTTCCGGAAACATGCCCAGACTGCTCGCACAAATCGAGTAGGAATAAAATGAGGTTTTGAAGGCCTCGAAACATGAAATCGAGTTCTAAAACATAAGATTACCTTTTGGGTCATCACATTCTCCACCTCTAAAACAACCGTTCATCCTCGAACGAACATAGAAAAGTACCTGAGCTGGTAAAAAGGTGGGGATATTCGCTCCGCAAATCGGAATCAGACTCCTAGGTAGCTGCCTCAACAGGTTGACCTCTCCACTGCACTCGAACCGAAGGATAACTCTTCGATCTCAGCTGATGAACCTGCAGGTCTAGAATAGCTACCGGCTCCTCCTCATAGGTCAAATCCTTGTCTAACTGGACAGTGCTGAAATCTAACACATGGGATAGATCACTGTGATACTTCCGAAGCATGGACACATGGAATACTGGATGTACCACTGATAAGCCTGGTGGAAACACAAGTCTGTAGACTATCTCTCCCACTCGCTCAAGGATCTCAAAAGGCCCGATATACCTATGACTTTACTTGCCCTTCTTTCCAAACCTCATTACACCTTTCATGGGCAATACCCGAAGCAACTCTCTCTCCAGCCATGAATTCCATATCACGAACCTTACAGTCGGCATAACTCTTCTGCCTTGACTGAGCTATACGAAGTCTATCCTGAATGATCTTAACCTTATCCAAGGCATCCTGTACCAAATTTGTACCCAATAACTGAGTCTCATTCGGCTCAAACAATCCAACTGGTGATCGACACCATCTACCATATATTTCCTCATAGTGAACCATCTGGATGCTCGACTGATAGCTGTTGTTGTAGGCAAACTCCGCTAACGGCAAGAACTAATCCCAAGAAAATCCAAAGTCGATAACATTGGCGTGGAGCATATCCTCCAAGATCTGAATAGTACGCTCGGACTAACTATCCGTCTGATAATGAAATATTGTGCTCAACTCGACCCGCATACCCAACTCATGATGTACTGCCCCCTAGAAGTGCGAGGTAAACTGCATACATCGATCAGAAATGATAGACATGGGCACACCGTGAAGATGAACGATCTCACGGATATAAATCTCTACCAACCGCTCTGAAGAATAGGAAACTGCCACAGGAATGAAATGTACTGACTTGGTCAGTCTATCCATAATAACCCAAACGGCATCGAACTTCCTCCGAGTCTGTGGGAGTCCAACAACGAAATCCATAGTGATACACTCCTACTTCCACTCAGGAATCTCTATCTTCTGAAGCAAACCACCAAGTCTCTGATGCTCGTACTTTACTTGCTGACAATTTAGACACCAAGCTATATATGCAATAATATACTTCTTCATCCTCCCCCACCAATAATGTTGCCTCAAGTCCTGATACATCTTGGTGGCACCCAGGTGAATAGAATACCGGGAATTGTGAGCCTTCTCTAGGATCAACTCACGAAGTTTATCCACATTAGGCACACAAACACGACCCTATATCCTCAAAACTCCATCATCTCCAACCGTAACCTGCTTGGCATCACCGTGTCTCTAAGGACAAGAAAATAAGGGTCATTATATTGCCGCTCCCTAATAAGATCAAACAAGGAAGACCGAGCGACTGTGTAAGCTAAAACACGATCGGGCTCAAAACCATCCAACCTCACGAACTAATTGGCTAAGGCCTGAACATCTAATACAAGCGGTCTCTCACCGACTGGAATATATGCAAGGCTGCCCATACTAGCTGACTTCCTACTCAAAGCATCGGCCACTACATTGGCCTTCCTGGGGTGATACAAGATGGTGATATCATAGTCTTTCAAAAGCTCCAACCACCTCCCCTGCCTCAAATTGAGCCCATTTTGCTTAAACAAATACTGCAAACTCTTATGATCCGTGAACACCTCACATGACACGCCATATAGATAGTGCCTCCAAATCTTCAGCACGTGAACAATGGCTGCTAGCTCTAAGTCATGAACATGATAATTCTTCTCGTGAACCTTTAGCTGCCGCGAGGCATATGCAATAAGCTTGCCACCCTGAATCAATATCGTACCAAGTCCAATACGAGATGCGTCACAATATACTACATATGGCCCTGAACCTGTGGGCAACACCAACACCAGCGCCGTAGTCAAAGCTATCTTGAGCTTCTGAAAGCTCATTTCACACTCGTCTGACCATCCAAACGGGGCACCGTTCTGGGTCAGCCTGGTCAATGGAGATACTATAGATTAAAACCCCTCTACAAACCGACGGTAATAACCTGCCGATCCTAAGAAACTACGTATCTTTTTGGTTGAAGTAGGTCTAGGCCAATTTTGAATGGCCTCAATCTTCTTAGGATCCACCTGAATACCCTCTGCTGATACAACGTGACCCAAAAAAGTAACTGAACTCAACCAAAACTTGCATTTTGAAAACTTAGCATATAATTGGCTATCTCTCAGAGTCTAAAGAACGGTTTGAAGATGTTGTTTATGCTCCTCTAGACTGCGGGAGTAGATTAAGATATCATCAATTAAAACAATCACAAATGAATCCAGATAGGGTTTGAACACCCGGTTCAACAAATCCATAAATACTGCTTGGGCATTTGTCAAGCCAAATGACATTACCAGGTACTCGTAGTGCCTATATTGAGTCTAAAAAGCTATTTTAGGGACATCAGATGCCCTAATCCTTAATTGTTGGTAGCCAAATCTCAAATCGATCTTTGAAAACACCATGACACCCTGAAGCTGATCAAATAAGTCATCAATCCTCGGCAATGGGTACTTATTCTTGATGGTGACTTTGTTCAACTGCCGATAATCTATGCACATCCTCATCGATCCATCCTTATTCTTTACAAACAACATGGGCGCACCCCAAGGTGAGACACTAGGTCTAATAAAGCCCTTATCAAGCAAATCTTGCAACTACTCCTTTAACTCTTTCAACTCTGGCGGGGCCATGCAGTATAGCAGAATAGAAATGGGCTGAGTGCCCAGAGCTAAATTAATACAAAAGTCAATATCCCTGTGGGATGGCATCCATGGCAGGTCTACAGGAAATACCTCTGGAAACTCTCGAACAACTGGTACCGAATCCATGGAAAGAACCTCCGCACTAGAGTCGCAGACATAAGCCAAATAAGCTAGACACCTCTTCTCGACCATACACTGAGCCTTCATATAAGAGATAACCCTGCTGATAGAATGACTAGGAGTCTACCTCCACTTTAATCGAGGAAACCCCGACAAGGCTAAGGTCATTGTCTTGGCGTGACAATCTAATATAGCTTGATAAGGTGAGAGCCAATCCATCCCCAAAATGACATCAAAATTGACCATATCGAGAAGTAGGAGATCTACGCTAGTCTCAAGACCCCCAATAATAACCACACACAAGCGATAGACACTATCTACAATAATAGAATCCCCACCAGTATGGACACATACACGGGAGCACTCAAAGAATCATGACGCATAACCAAATATGAAACAAAGTAAGATAACACATAAGAGTATGTAGACCTTGGATCAAATAGAACTGAAGCATCTCTACTGCAAACTGAAATAGTACCTGTGATAACATCATCGGATGACGTAGCGTCAGACCTAGCTAGAAAAAAATATAACATCGGGGCTGGGCCCTGCCACTATGAACCATATCTCTAGGACGACCTCCTATTGGCTAGCCTCTACCTCTAGCGGCCTGTCCTCCACCTCTAACGGCCTGACCTCCACCTCTAGTGGCCTGACCTCTACCTCTGGCTCCCTGACCTCTACCTCTGGCTCCCTGACCCCTACCTCTAGCTGCTTGAGCGGACGGTGGTGCGCCCAATGCTGGAATCATGGTACGAGAACCCTGCTGTTATGGCGGAACGCTCACTAATCTCGGATAGGTCCTCCGGATATGCCCATAATCACCACACTCGAAACATCCATCCTGATACTGTGGTTGTGGAAACTGAGCTGACCCGAATGAGCTGACTGACTGCGATAATAACTCTGAAGAGGAGGTGCTCTGATAGGAGCTGGTGGTGCACTATAAGCTGGCAGCCCCGAAGAAGGTACATAAGGACCACGACTCCCTAAATCTCTATGGGATGCTTGAAGTGCTAAATGAAATGGCTTGGGAGGATGGCCTCTACCAAAAGTACCTCGACCTCCAGATGAGGCCCTACTGAATCCACCAGAGTGACGCGGCTTCTTGTTATACCCCTGACCACCCCTTAAACTAGAACCATCTCAACTCATCTGGAAACATTGGCTGCATCCTAGAAAGAAATCTCACTCCCAGTCTCCTTAGCCATCTACAACCTGATACGCTGAGCAAGTCCCTCAATAAACCTCCTCACCCTCTCTCTCTCGGTAGGAAGTATAAGATGAGCATGAAGGGACAAGTCAATATAGTGGGTCTCATACTGAGTGACGACCATACTTCCCTGCTAGAGACGCTCGAATTGCCTGCGATAGTCCTCTCTCAGTATAACAGGAAGGAACTTCTCAAAATATATCTAAGAGAACTGGTCCCAAGTCAAAACAGGCGACCCAGTTGGTCTAGACAACACAAAGTCATTCCACCATCTCTTGGCGGACCCTATCATTTGGAAGACAGCAAAATTGACCCCATTGGTCTCCACTATCCCCATGTTCCACAACACCTCATGGTAGCAGTCAAGATAATCATGGGGTCCTCAGAAGCTGACCTACTATAATGAACTTGAAAGAGCTTGGTGAACTTGTCCAATCTCAACAAAGCCTCAGAAGACATAGCTGATCCGTCACCGGTCTGTGTTGCAACACCCAACGGAACTGCCCCAACTGGCTGAGCTACTAGAGTCTAAAATTGGGGAGCCATCTGCTCTGGAGTGTGAGTAGCAGGAGTCTAAACTACTCCCCTAGCCCGAGAGATGGCTGGTGCTACAGGAAATGTGCTGGTCTGAGCAACACTCTCCATAAGTCCCACTATACGGACCAAAGCATCCTGAAGCATGAGGGTGGCTATGAACCCCTTTGGAACCTGAGCTGGTCCGGCTGGAACCTCATCATCAAACTTCACCTGAGGCTCCGCTACTAGTGCTGCTGCTCGAACTTTGGGCTGAGACCTTCCCCTACCCTGGCCTCTAGCACAGCCTCGGCCTCATCCTCTGTCCCTCGTAGGAGCTGCCACTGGAGGCTCTGGCTGCTATTTAGCTGACGAAGCGGTACGCGTTCTCGCCATCTACGAAGGAACAAGAGTAGAGAGTTTAATTAGCATTGAGAGATCAAGTTGCACGAAAGAGAAAAATAGAAGTGAAATTGTTCCTAAACTCTATAGCCTCTAGGGGATAAGCACAGACGTCTCTATATCGATCCCTCGGACTATACTAAGCTTGTTCGTGAATTGTGAGACCTCGGCAACCTAGTGCTCTAATACCAACTTGTGACGGCCCGGAATTCCCACCATCGGGGACCGTGATGGCGCCTAACATGACATTTGCTAGACAAGCCAATGTTAGAGTATTATTAACCAATTTCCTTTATGTTCAGTGATTAAAAATAAACAGGCTAAAACAAGTAGAGATAAATGCGGAAGCAAGTAAATAACCTCTTTGTTTATATACTATTATCAATACTATTGCTATTACTACCTAGAATCCGGTGTCACAATCCACGAACACACTAAGATTTGCTACAAACATTTGTTCGAAAAATGATACAACTTTTTATGAAGGGAAGCAAAAACAGTAATGTAGGAGCATAAAAGGGGATGCCAGGGCTTGCGGATGCCAGCAGGACTACCTTGGGTCTCCTAGTTGAAAATATTTGCACCCGACCTCTCGATCAACCACTTCCTGCTCCAAAATCTGCATAGAAAGTGTAGAGTACAGTATCAGTACAACCCACCCCATGTACTGGTAAGTGCCGAACCTAACCTCGATGAGGTAGTGACGAGGCTACGGCGGGGCAATTACGATATAACCCGTATACAATATATAATAAAAGCAGAAAGAAGGACATGATAAAATAAAGCAATAACTTATAAGGAATGAATACAAAACTCAAGTGTCTTATCAGTATCTAGCTATAACCAATCCTTAAGTGAAATGCAAAGCTACGAAATAACTTACACGGTGGAAGAAAGATACATAAACACATAAAATGATACGGCGGGCATCCCGATCCCACCATATATCAATATCAATATAAATATTCACTCTTATTACTCCATATCAATCCACCATTATTCCTCCTGTTGCGGCGTGCAAACCCATCCTACCGTATAATAGCATTTCACCCT
This sequence comes from Nicotiana tabacum, assembly GCF_000715075.1. NCBI lineage: Eukaryota > Viridiplantae > Streptophyta > Magnoliopsida > Solanales > Solanaceae > Nicotiana > Nicotiana tabacum. The sequence continues at coordinate 122,942,091 of NC_134087.1, forward strand.
TATTCCTCCTCAATATATCACCCTTATTCCTCATGTAGCAATGCACAACCCGATCCCACTGTATCGGCATCAATTACCCAATAAGTACAAAAATTGCAAAATTTAACTCAAAACTCTTCACAATATTTAAACCTCAAATTAAAGCAAAGGGAAAGCTTGTACATTATGAAACTTCGCACAAATAATACTACTCAGCGAAACCGATCCAAAATATACCATAAAACACTGGTAAACCAGCTTAAGCCAATAATATGAGACAATGATACTATGGGGTAGCTAATACCTTCAACAATGAAAAACAATGTTTTACAAATAGCAAGTATGCATGGAAATACTAGTAAAGCATTTAGCAGTTAAGGCAGGGAAAGGGCAATATAAGAAAAACGGGAAGGAAACATGCAAAATAGATAAATTATCGGCGTATAGGTACTCGTCACCTCACCTATATGCCACTCACATGAATTTTCACATAGCAATTAAGTCAAGGGTTCCTAATCCTTCGAGTCAAAGTTAGACACGACACTTACCTCGATCCACATGCCACTCACTACTCAATTACCGCTTTTCCTCTAGATTCCACCTCCAAACCACTCGTATCTAGCCATAATTAACTTAATAACATCAAATATTGCTAAATAAATCAATTACAACACATAAATTTAGGTTTCCCAAACTTTCTCCCAAAAAGTCAAAAAATCGACCCCGGACCCGCTTGATCAAAACTCGAGGTTCGGACCAAAATCCGTTCACCCATTCACCCTCAATCACGGATATGTAATTAGTTTTAAAATTCGACCCCAATTTGAGGTTTAAATTCCAATTTCCCAAAAAGCCCTAATTCTACCCAAACCCCATTTTCTACCATGGAAATCCTAGATTTTTGGTTGGAAATTCATGAAATGTGATGGAAAATTGAAAGAAAGTGAGTTCGGATCACTTACCAAAGCTTTGGGGAAGAATTGGTCTTGGGCAATCGCCTCTAGGGTTCTAGGTTTTATAAAATGTGGAGAATGGGAGAAAATCCCGTCAAACTTAAGTTTTGATCAATTGCAGGTGTCGCATTTGCGACCCGAGGTTCGCAAATGCCAGCCCTACAAATAGAAGAACCTATCACAAATGCGAAGGTTTCACATTCCTGTCTTCATCGCATTTACGATAAATAGTTCGCAAATGCAAACTCTGATCTTTCTGCAAAAGGGACCAATTGATCGCATTTGCGATCACTGTTGCCCAGCTCCCTCTTCGCAATTGTGAAGATTTGTCCGCAAATAATAATACTAGCTCCCCGCAAATGCAACCTCCTTATCACAAATGCAAACTAGTGCTGGCCCAGGTACACTTCACAAATACGAAGAATTTGCTTGCAATTGTGAGCCTGCCAGAATGAGGGATGTTCACAAATGCAAACACTGATCTCGCAAATGTGAGATCAGACACCAGTCACAGGAATTGCAGAACCAACAATGCTCTAAGTCAAATTTTCACTCTGTGGCCTATCCGAAACTCACCCGAGCCCTCAGGCTCCAAATCAAACATGCATACAAGTCTTAAAACATCATACGAATTTGCTCGCGCGATCAAATCGCCAAAATAACACCTAGAACTATGAATTTAGCACCCACTCAAATGAAATTCTCAAGAACACTTTAAAATTTCTATTTTCACAACCGGACGTCTGAATCACGTCAAATCAGTTCCATTTTTCACAAAATTTCATAGATAAGGAATTTCGAGGTCATAAGAATTGCAGAACCAGTAATTTCGGGCATACGCCCAGGTCCCATATTTTGATACGGACCCATCGGAAATGTCAAAACAAAAGTTCGGGTTCGTTTACTCAAAATATTGACCCAAGTCAACTAAATCAACTTTTAAAGGCAAAAATTATTATTTTTATCAACTTTCAACATAAAGGCTTTTTGGAAACACACTGAGACTGCACACGTAAATCGAGAAGGAATAAAATGAGATTTTGAAGGCCTCAGAACATGAAATTGAGTTTTAAAACATAAGATGTCCTTTTGGGTCATCACAATTTGAGCTCCGTTCCCCTGTTTGATGCTTCATAGGCTTCTTTGTTATTTTGTGACTTTCGCGGATGGCTGGTTCGGTTTTGAGGCAGTTTTGGAGTGAATTAGAACACTTAGTTCCAAGGCTAGATGCTTAAGCTATAAGAGTTGACCAAGATTTGACTATGTGTGAATGATATTGGAATGGTATTTTGATGCGTCCAATAGGTTTGTATGGTGATTTTGGATGTAGGCACATGCCTGGCTTTAGATTTGAATGTTCTTAGGTTGATTTTTTGCTAATTGGAAAAAGTTGAAAATTTGAAGGTTTGGAAGGTTCATAGGTTTGACCGGTGGTTGACTTTGAGGCTAGCAGGGTCATATTGTGGTTCCAGGCTGAAGGCAGTCTGGTTCTGGTATTTTCACACTGACGAGGTTTGATTCGCAAGCGCAAGTCCCCAGATGCAGATTAGGGATCGTAGATGTGAAGGAAGGGGGAAGGAAACAATGTCCGTAGGTATGATGGACCTTGCACAGATGCACGTGCACATCTGTGCTACTTGTCCGTAGAAGCAGATTTATGTCTGCAGAAGCAAAGGCTTGGAGGCTTAAGTGATTTCCGCATCTGCGAGTGGTTTCCACATATGCGATGTCGCAGAAGTGACATATTTTCGATAGAAACGATAATCGTTTGGTAGAACACTTCTAATTGAGGGTTTGACTTATTTTATCATATTTTGAGATTGGAAGCTCGGATTGGGGCGATCTTTGAGGCAATTTTTACCTACTTGGATTGGGTAAGTGATTTTAACTTGGATTTGATTATTATTCATGATTCTATCATTGCAAGTCAAATAACAACAAATTTACATATGGGAAGCATCAAAAGGGGAAACGAGGCTCAAGTGTACAAAACGACCGGTCGAGTCGTTACAGTCAATGTGTACATGAGCTCTTAGAGTGTCGAAATATAGTAGTTTGAACTTAATACAAGATTGTCTGAAATAAAGAACATTTTCAAAATAGGAAAAGAAGGTGACTTCGAGGTCGGGGAATGAACATGCGATACTAACTCGAGTCTCCTAGCATCATAATGATATACACCTTTGCTAGTGCCAACACATTGATTTGCACAAAAATATCCAGATGTGTAGTATGAGTAAAATCGATCCAATATACTCAGTATGTTTCTAGAATAATCTCGGTGAAGTAGTGGCGAGATTGGTCAGCTGATACTTACTATCATAACTTGAACAGTCCATAAATAAAAGCAACGCAAGAATCTAATAGAAATAGTGTATAAGATGATCCAGTAAAACTAACACAAATGATATCATGCCTCCAGATAAGAAATTATCAAAACTCACATTGGTTCATCGAATTAGCATATAAAGATTACATGCATCAGAAAGCATTATTCTAAATGCCAAGTATAAGAGTCTATAATTCCTATGCATGAACAAGACTCGCTCCAACAACCGACACTCCTCGAGTGCCAACAAACATGCGCACACAAGGACCAAGGCACGATGGATGATCACCTGACTTTGGAGGGATGAATAAAAATTCATGCGCCTGCACGGACAATTTATGTGCCAATATCAATAACAATCGCACGGGCAACTCACGTGCCACAATACTTATCTTGCACAAACAACTCATGTGCCTCCACCTTAGTCCATATAAGCGTTTCCATATATAGAGTGCGTACGTACGCACCATAAATCGCATAAGTAATGTATATGGATATAACAAATATACATGCAAAGACCTATGCATGTGAGCAATGTGGCTACCACTAGAACAAGTAGTACATGATGTTACAAATAGCGACTTACGGTTAACAAGTTACCAAATGCCTAAAACATGGGTTCTAGCATGATTGAGATAGTTCACTTAGTCACACAAATAGCAAGTCATAAATAGCATACAATGTAAATTCAAAGTATAAAGTAGCTTAAAAAACTACGCCAAACATGAAAAGTCCATGGCACTTTCATATACGCTCGTCATCCCGCATATACAACGCCCCCAATATGTAGAAAATCAAATAAGGTCAATTTCCTAACATATATTCCCTCAAGCCAAGCCTAGGCAATATACTTACCCTAACATAGATTCCCTCAAGCCAAACCTACGCAAGATACTTACACTATTGAAGTCCAATCAATCTTTCAAAATTGTATATACTTTAGAAATTACCTCCAACCTGCTCAAATCTAATAAAAAAATACTCAAATAAAACTATAGGAATCAATTCCAATCAATAAAGTTTAAATTAATTTTTTTTAAAAGTCAACCCAAGCCTACATGGTTAAAACTTGAGTGTGGGGGTAGATCCCATTTACCTATAACCTGACGAGTCCAAATATTTATTTTATTTTAATGATCCCGCCAATTGTTTTGTGTATTTGAACACCGTTTACTTATTTGATATTTTTCAGATGCTTGTTTGTTGTTTTGTGACTTTAAAGGATGGTTGACTTGGTTCCGGGGAGGTGTGGGAGTAAATTGGAATGCTTAGTTCCATTATTGAAAGCTTAAGTTGTAAGAGTTACCAAGGTTTAAGTTTGAATAAATGACCTAGGATTGGTGATTTAATGATTCCAATAGGTTCATATAGTTATTTTAGACTTAGGCATATGTTCAAATTTGGATTTGGAGGTTCCTAGGATGTTTTGGATCTATTTGCCGAAAGTTGGTAATTTGAAGGTTTAGAGAGTTTATAGGTTTAGCTGGGAGTTGACTTCAGTCTTATCACATTTTGATTGGTGTTCCAGGACTTGGAATAGGCTCTTCTTGTTGATTGAGACTTTTGTGCAAAATTTGTGTCACGCCCCGAACCTGGGGGGCGAGACCGGCACCCGGTACCTCACCTATCCTTGCGTACCAACTTGCGACTAAGGGACTCTGAACATATGATGTCATTCTTTCTCCATGGGCCACATTGCAAGACAACTGTGAATGCTGACTAAATATCAATATAAAGCTGGGCTGACAAGGCCATCATAATTACTACAATTGACAAACCAACCAAATATACATACAAGGCTTACAAGCCCAACATGCTGCACTAACTGACATGATATATCTATAAGCCTCTACTGATGGATACACTATGATTGAAACAGGGCCCCGGCCTACTCATAACATATATACATATATACATGAGATGTACATAAAGCTCTAGACCCGACAACTCCGAAGGGCATGGAGCTTACCGATCAAGCTGAACTCGGGCAACACCTAATGAAGAGGTCTACCCGTCTGTCTGTCTGTTTGAACCTGCACGCATGAAATGCAGCGCCCCAGAAAAGGGACGTTAGTACGAAATAATGTACCGAGTATGTAAGGAAATATACTGAAAGCTGAAACTGAACTGATAATATAATAACTGAAAGTAACTAGGGGTCAAAGATAATCTGAAGATATGTTCACCTGCTGATACTGACACAACTCTCTTAATATAGTAAGTAAAATAGTTGTCTAGCCTTATAAGGCTCGGTATATGTATATATATGCTCTACTGTAGTAGGCGCGCTCATAGGCGCTCGGCCATACTAGGCTCTGTATCTCGGTTATGATAGGTCGCTCATAGGCGCTCGACCACAGTAGGCTCAGTATATAACATACCATCTGATCAGAGGTTGCCCAATAGGGGTTTCCCCATCGATTATAGCTCGATGGTAATGAAAATACTGTAATATTATATATATAGACTCTCTTCTCTCTTGACTGGAAAAAGGAAATATTCAATTGAATATGAAGTCCCGATAAAGAGAATATTGTAACTTACAAAACTAGGAAAATAAACGTAAATTTCAGGATATGAATTTTTCTATATGCCTCGTTATCAAACTCATGTAATTACGAGATCATGCAAAATGAAGGAAGAGCTTAGCATTAACATACCCGGAGTAGGGAAAAATTCGTATGATATTCTTGAAAAAGGTTGCACCGTACTCCCTTAAAATTGCAAAATTCCGTTGTTATTATGCAGTGCAATTTCGTATGAATTTCTTTATAAATCTAAGAATTGTTGTCGGTATTGTAACGTAACGTCATATATGAATCTTCAAGAATTCCCTCCCTTCATTCCTTGTCTTTCCTTTCTATACATTTCCTTATAATAAAAGACTTTGATAACCTTTAAAGGTAAGATAGAGATGGCCAAAATTATCACTTTCTACGTGTAAAAATAGCCTAACATTTGTTGTCCATGTGCCTATTAGTTAGCTTGTCTAAAGGCAAGTCATTTAATGTCACTCCATTTGCTTCTACATGGGGAGGGGGGGTATTTGTCCCAACCTACAATTATCCACAAATCCTTAATTATATGGTTAATCTCCCATTAAACTAATAATTAACCAATTACCCACATAATTAAGAAATATCTCAAATTTCTTAAAATTCTACTTATTATTAATACACTTTATACATCATACTATCATGGTCATATGATACCTTGTATGATACTAGTCTATAAATATCGGGTATTATTGCTCAGGCCATATTTTATCCTAACATGTCAAACTTGGACGAAAATTTATTTTCTTTGACTTGCTTCCCCTCTCACCTTCACGAATTTACTCATCACTTGTTTGAAATAGCATAATGCTTATAATCTCAAAATAATCCCATTCCCGAACTTACGTCGATTAACTTATAACAAAACTTTAACATACAAAAATGCGGGATGTAATATCTCATTTTCGAGCTTCCATTAGTTTATTTATGGCGTACTTTCATGTACAAAAATATGGGGTGTAACAATTTGGTTACATCCCGAGTTGGTTAGGCATGAATCAGCCACTTGTTTGGGAATTTTTGAAGTGCTTGAAATTGAAGGCACGCAACATGAGTTATGGTGCTTGATTATTGGTTGTAGATGTTTTGAGCTTACAAGAGAGTTTTTATGAGGTTTATATACTTATAGATGTTTTTAGTGGGGCCGGGGAGCTCGAATGAGTTTTAGATTGGTTTCGGGTTGATTTTTGAAGTTGGGAGGTTGTTGGTGCTACAGTCTTCGCATTTGCGATGTTCTTCTTGCAAATGCGAGGTCCATATTTGCAGACTTTAGCTCGCATTTGCGATATGGGACTGGGGAGGCCAGCTTTGCATTTGCGAAGCTGGTGTCGCATTTGTGTCTATCGTTTTTGTGATGGAAGCTCCACATCTGCGAGGGTCATGGTCGCATATGCCACGTCTACTGCTCAGGGGCTCAGTTTGCATTTGCGAGCCTAGTGTTGCTTTTACGAGGGTGATCCACGTGTAATCTGCACTCAATAGTGAGTGAAAACGGTCGTTGGAAGAATAGTACCCAACAACAGTCGGGGTCAATTTCCACATGGAGTTACAATGGGTGTTAGGAGTATACACTTGATGAGAGTGAATGGATTAACTAAACTTGCACTTCCACAAACGGTTTTGATTTCTAGTTCTATTTTTACTCTAACAATTATAAGCTAAGAAAAGAAACTAGGAACGAATGAATGTTTGTGGTATTTTTTTAAAATAGTTAAAAAGCCTAGGGATGTGACCATGACCTAGGTGTTCGCCTACTTGGTTAAATACGTTAATACTTATTTTATTGATTGGGGTATATTATAGCCCTCAACTCTACATTACCCACTCAATACCTCTCGGTCAAAGAGTAATTTTGCCAATTCGACTTTCTCAAATTCAAATGGGTATCAAACAAAATAGTTGATATGAGCTCAAGTTGGGTTCTCACTCTCTCTAGTTGGAATCCTTTAATAAGGCTAATCAAACTCTCAATTAACCCAATTCCTTGTTAGCCAAATTATCCTATACTAGGTCCCTCTTTCTCAAGTAGAGACTAAGATAAAAAGGCATGAATCAATATTTTCAACAATTAACACTAAAATTGAAGCGTAAACTAAGTTAAATAAATCAACACCAAATCATAAACAAGCATTAAATTAAGTACCCATAAGGTTTGCACACTAGGGTTGGGCCACAACCCTAGTAAAATAGCTAGCTACTCATAGTGAAAGTTGAAGAAAATAAAGAAGAAATGCTAGTTAAACTCATAATCAAAGATTAAAATGATAAAAAATAATGTTTAAACACTAAAATGGTCACAAACTTCCTAAAATAGTAAAAGGTAATGGCTACAACAACTCAAACTTCAAAACTTGACCTAAAATTGTGAAACCCGTTTATTTATAGTGGCCCAAAATTCGCTGATAAAAATGCCCCTTGGGAGATTTTGCGGCCGCACAATTCTATGTGCGGTCCGCAGATTTCTTCAATTGACAGGAGCTTGGATTTTGCAGCTGCGCACATTTCTGGTTTGCGGCTACAAAGTATCTTCTACGGCCGCACAATTCTTGTGTGGTCCGCACTTTAGCAAGGCTTCAGGACTTGGTCTTTCACACTCTTTGAACTTGGAATCATTTGTCAGTACATACCCTGTTCTGCGGACGCACAATTCATGTGCGGTCCATACATTGGCCAAAGTCCTGTTGGGTTCTTTCACTTGGTTTGCGGGTGAAAATGGAATTCTGTAGTCGCACTTTCTTCTGCAGCTGCAGAAATCCTTATGTGGACTGCAGTTCTTTGATTCTTCGTCTTTTATTGCCTTGTGATTCAGAACACTCCTTTTAGAGTTGGATTTCATCATGGGAGACCGAACATCCAACATTCCTGCAATTTGCATATTTTCAATAGTCTATGGAAACATAAAATAGTACTTTTGGACTAAAACAAAATCAAAAAGGTGGTAATAAGTAGTCAAAATTCCCACTTATCAAAGAGTTGCGTTCGTGAAACCCTGGTCGCAAATGTGACACCCACAGCTAGTTATTAAGAGGTATTTCAGGATTTTTAGCTTATTCTCTTATACTTTGAACCCTAGACTTGGAGAGGGGTGGTTTTTCTTGTAGATTTTCATACAATACTTTGGGTTAAGTTATTTATACTAATTTTTGATATTATTTCAAGAATCTATATGGATTAGTAAAACCCAAACCATGAAAATTTGAATTTGGATCCATCCCCCTAGGGTCGCACTCTCATTTTTCTCTCTTGATGGCGTGCCCAAAAATTTGTGGTAATTGACTAATGTTGGGTGATTCTTATATAGAATCCGATGATGGTGAATTGTGGAGCATAAAGGTGGAAGCTTTTACTATGCAAGTGAATCCTTTATGCCTTATTGTGTGTTTTACATTCTTATATTGAATTCTAACATGTTACTCTATGCCTCTTCTATTTTTGATGACTTGACTATCAAGATTGATTTATCTATGATGAGTTGATAGTTCCTGACTTAATAATTGATGATATTGCATCTTGTCATAATCTGATTGCAAGCTATATGTATTTTACATGCTTATGTTGAATTCTAACATGTTACTCTATGCCTCTACTATTTGTTGATGACTTGACTGTCAAGATTGATTTATCTATGCTGAGTTGATGGTTCCTGATTTAATAATTGATGATATTGTATCTTGTCACATTCTTATTGTAAGCTATTATATATACCAAATTGAACATGTTATTTGGTTAGTGAGTATAACATGACTTGAACCTCGTCACTACTTCACTAAGATTAGTCTTGATACTTACCAAGTACACATCATCCAATACTTATACTGCACTTTTACACATTTTTATGCAAATCAGGTTGCTGGTGGCAGCGGATCTCAGGAGTGAGCATTACTATTGATAGAGATGATTCAAGGTAGTGTTGCATGGATGCCACAGAACCTTGGAGTGCCTTTCCCCTATCATTATACAGGTATTTAGACATTTAGACAATATTGTACTATTGAGACATCTTTTGTATTTGGTTTTAGAGCTCATGACTTTGTACTGTCTGATTTTAGGAATTGGTATTATGGTATCAGTGTATTGGCTTATGTTGAATGTTTATTCCGCAATTTATGTTAAATTTAGGCCTATTATATCAGGTTCCGTTGTTTGAATATTATTGTGTGATTGGCTTACCTTGTCTTAGGTTAGGTGCCATCAGGCCTTCGGTGGGATTTTGGGTTGTAACAAGTTAGTATTAGATACCTAAGTTCATGGGTTATACGGGTCATGAGCAAGTCTAGTAGAGTCTTGCGGATTGGTTTGGAGACGTCTATACTTATCCTCGAGAGGCTACCATATTGTTAGGAAAACTTCTCTTTCTGTCATTCTTTATCGTGCAGATTTGTTTGTCCCAAAGTTTGAAACTTTCCTTTTCTATTCTCTCATAGATGGTGAGGACACGTTCATGTGGAGCAGTTGGGTAGGCACCAATGCCCCCTCTGTCAGAGCCATGAGAGGCCAGGGCTGGGGTAGAGGCCGAGGGGCATGCGTTGCAGCTGGGCTTCTTGCTATAGCAGCCGCTGTGGAGCCACTGGTAGATCTAATCGAGGAGTAGATGACGGATTATATTGAGCAGGTGGGACCAGCTCAGGCACCTGAGGAGCTTATTGCTACACTTGCACTCTAAGAGATCTTGGCTCACATTACAAGCATGTTTGAGGGTTTGACTCAGGCATGTTTGAATTCGGTTGTACCAGCTACTTCACAGGCTGGGAGAGGAGCCCAAACTCCCACTGCACGTGCACCAGAAGAGCTGGCTCATGGTTATTAGACTCTAGATGTTCTGCTAGTATAGCCAGTCATCGTAGTTTAGCTTGAGATTCAGCCAGCCTTGTCTACTAAGGAGCAGAAGCAGATGGAAAAGTTTCAAAGACTTCATCCTCCTTATTTTAGTGGAGATACTACTGAGGATGTATAAGTTTTTTTTTTATCAATGTCATCATATTTTACATATTTTAGGTTTTGTTGGATTTGAAAGGGTTAACTTTACTACCTTTCAGTTTCAGGGCCAATATACAGATGTTGGCAGACTTATGAGCCGAGTAGGCTAGCTAGCGCAACACCACTCACATGGCCTCAGTTATCAGTTCTATTCTTGGAGCAGTTTATCCCACAGACTCACAAGGATGAGTTATGCAGTGAGCTTGAGCATTTGCACTAAGAGGGTTTGACCGCGACCCAGTATCCTTTGAGGTTATAGAGATATCAAGCTATATAGGTCTTTTGGTTTCTACTGATAGAAGTAGGTATTTAGATTTGGTGAGGGACTCACCTATAACTTTAGGTTTGGGATGGCATGAGAGATGGAGACCTCAACTACCTTTCATCAGGCTATAAATATTGTTAGGAGACTAGAACATATTTGCGGGCAAGAGAGGAAGGACAGAGAGGCCAAGAAGCCTCATAGTTTTGGAGGATTTAGTGGTTCCTACTTTGGGGCAAGGGTTATCATGGTAAAGGCTATTTCAATCAACCAATTCAGTTAGCACTTCAGGTTTGACATGGTGCTCCAGCTAGCCATAGATTTTAGAGCACTTATACCGGGCAATAATCCTTCACTACACCTCTCGCACATGGTTCTTACGGTGGTTATCCTAGTCATCTAGAGCATATTCAATCCTAACAGCCACGTTCGTAGAGAGCTTGTTTTGAGCATCGTAATATGAAGAATATGAAAAGAGATTATCCAGGTTTTGAATGAGTGTATCTTAGCAGGGTAGACATGCTATGATTCCCGCGCTAGATGCTACACAATCTGCACAACCAGCTAGATATGGGGGATAGGCAGGTATATGTCATCCTAGAAGGGGAGGCCAGACTCATTCTTGTGCTTTCCCTGGTAGGACTGGGGCAGACGTATTAGATGTAGTCATTACAGGTATTTTCTAGTCAGTTATAGAGATGATTCAGTATTATTTGATCTAAGTTCAACTTATTCGTGTATGTCATCCTGCTTAGCATCATATTTTGATGTTCCTTGTGACTCTTTCAGTAGTACGGTTTATGTGTCTATTCTTGTTAGGGGCTCTATTGTGGTAGATCGTATTTGTTGTCCTTGTGTGATTACTATGGGGGTTATGAGACTAGAGTTGATATTCGAATACCTGATATGGTTGATTTTAAGGTGATTTTGGGTATGGATTTACTTTTTCCATACCATTCTATTCTTGATTGTCACGCTAAGACCGTGACATTACTATACCAGGGTTGCCAAGGTTGGAATGGAAGGGTTCACTTGGTCACGCTTCGAATAAGGTGATTTCACTTCTGAAGGCTCAATGGATGGTTGAGAAGGGATGTCTGGCGTACCTAAACTTTGTTAGAGATGTTGATGTCGATACTCTTATGGTTGATTTAGTCCTCATAGAGAGAGATTTCCCATATGTGTTCCTAGAAGACCTATCGGGCACCACCAGATAGTAATATTAATTTTAATATTGATTTGGCACTGGGCACTCAACCTATATCTATTCCAATGAATCGCATGGCTCCAACTGAGTTAAAGGAATTGAGGAACTATTGTAGGAATTCTTGGATAAAGATTTTATCAGGCTAAGTGTTTCATCTTAGGGTGTATTGGTATTATTTGTGAAGAAGAGCGAAGGTTCCATGAGGATGTGCATTGACTATATGCAATGGAACAAGGTTACCATCAAGAACAAGTACCCACTGCCTCACATTAATTATTTGTTTGACCAGTTTTAGGGTGCTAGGGTGTTCTTAAAGATTGACTTAAGATCGGGGTACCATCACTTGAAGATCAGGGCTTTGGACCTTCCTACGATGGCTTTCATGGCCCGTTATAGGCATTATGAGTTCTTGGTGATGGCTTCTGGTTTGACTAATTCCCTAGCAGCTTTTATGAGTTTGATAAACAATGTGTTCCAACCTTATTTAGATTATGTTGTCATTGTATTCATTGATTATATCTTAGTATATTCCTATAGTAGGGAGGAGCACAAGCATCATTTGAGGATTGTTCTTAAAAGTGTGAGGGAGAAGAAGTTGTATACTAAGTTATCAAATTGTGAGTTCCAGTTGGATTCAGTGGCATTTTTGGGCCACATGGTGTTTAGTAAGGGGATCAAGGTAGATCCGAAGAAGATTGAAGCAGTTTAGAGTTAGCCCAGACCTTCTATAGCTACGGAGATCAGGATTTCTCTAGATTTTTCTAGTTACTATCATCTCTTTGTAGAGGGTTTCACGCCTATTGTATCTCTATTGACCAAGTTGACTCAGAAGGGTGCTCCGTTCAGATTGTATGGAGAGTTGAGGAGAGCTTTCAGAAGCTCAAGACTGCTTTGACCACAATTCCAGTTTTGGCATTGCTATTAGGGTCAACGTTGTATATGGTCTATTGCAATGTTTCACATGTTGGTCTTGGGTATTTGTTGATGCAGGACAGTAGGGTGATTGCCTATGTGTTGCACTTGAAGCCCCATGAGAAGAATTATCTGGTTCATGATTTGGAATGAGCAACTATTGTGTACATGCTCAATATTTGGAAGCGTTACTTATATGGCATGTCTTGTGAGTTTTATACTAATCACTGGAGTCTTCAACATTTGTTTAAGCAAAAAGATTTAAATTTAAGGCAGTGGAGATGGTTGGAGTTGTTGAAGGATTATGATATTACTATGTTGTATCAATTGGAAAGGCTAATATGTTAGCAGATGCCTTCAATAGAAAGGTGGAGAGTATAGAGAATTTGGTATTTATTCTAGCCGTGGAGAGGACTTTAGCTATAGATGTTCAGGCATTGGCCAATTGATTGGTGAGATTCGACATTTTCGAGTCGGGCAGAGTCCTTGCTTGTGTTGTTTCATAGTCGTCCTTGTTTGAGCACATTAAGGCTTGCTAGTATGATAATCCTCATTTGTTTGTCTTTAGGGACAAGGTGTAGTGTGGTGGTGATAAGGAGGAGAGTGTTGGTGATGATGGTGTATTGCAACTCCATGGTCGAGTTTGTGTTTCAAATGTGGATTCCTTGAGAGAGTTGATTCTTGAGGAGGCTCGTAGCTCGCAGTATTCTATTTACCCAGGTGCTACGAAGATGTATCTTGATTTGAAGAAGCATTATTGGTGGAAGAGTATGAATAAGGACATTGTTAGGCATGTTTTTAGGTGTTTGACTATCAACATGTCAAGTTTGAGCATGAGAAACCGGGTAGTTTGCTTCAAAAGATTGATAAACCCGGGTGAAAGTGGGAGCGCATTACTATGGACTTTGTGGTAGGGTCTCCACTGACTTTGAGGAAGTTTGATTCCATTTGGGTTATTGAGGATCAATTGACCAAGTCGGCGCAATTCATTTCGGTTATGACTTCCTACACATCAGAGAGGTTGGCTTAGAACTACATTGGAGAGATTGGTTGCTTACATGGTGTACTTGTTCCTATCATCTCAGACCGTGAAACTTAGTTTACTTAGCACTTTTGGAGAACTGTTCAACGTGAGCTGGGCACACAGGTGAAGTTGAGTACTACATTTCACCCTCAGACAGATGGGCAGTCTAAGAATACCATTCAGATTCTCGAGGATATGTTGAGGACATGCACTATTGATTTTGTAGGCCAATGGGATCAATTTCTACCATTAGCGGAGTTATCCTACAACAATAGTTACCAGTCTAGTATCCAGATGGCTCCATATGAGGCTTATATAGGAGGCGGTGTCATTCTCCGATTGGTTGGTTTGAGCTTTGGGAGGCTAGGTTATTGGGCACAGACTTGGTTCGTGATTTTTTGGAGAAAGTCAAGCTGATTCAGAAGAGGCTTCACATAGATCAGTCTAGGCAGAAGGGTTATCCTGATAGGAAGGTTCATGATATGGATTTTATGGAGGGTGAGAAGGTTCTTCTTAAATTTGAAGGGCGTGATGAGGTTTGGAAAGAAATTTATTGGTCCTTTTGAGGTCTTGGAGAGAGTTGGCAAGATTTCCTATAGAATCGCTTTGCCTCCTAGTCTTGCGGGAGTTCATTCAATATTTCATGTTTCTATGCTTCGGAAGTATCATGAAGATAAGTCACATGTATTGGACTTCAGCAAAGTGCTGTTGGATAAAAATTTGGATTATGAGGAAAGCTGGTGGACATTTTGGACATGTAGGTTCGGAAGCTCAGGTCTAAAGAGATTGCGTCAGTGAAGGTTTAGTGGACAGGTTAACCAGACTAGGAAGCAACTTGAGATACCAAGCATGATATGTGGAGCAGATACCCTTACCTTTTGGCATTTCAGGTATGACTTTAAATGCGCTCAAGGATGAACGTTTATTTAAGAGAGGGATAATGTAAGGGGCCGGCCGACTGCTTTGTGTATTTGAACCCTATTTCTATATTTGATATTTATGTATGGTTTTTTGTTATTTTGTAACTTGCGGGGATGGTTGGATGGGTTACATAGAGGGTTGGGAGTTAATTGGGACGCTTAGTTCCATTATTCGAAGCTTCAATTGTAAAAGTTGACCAAGGTTTGACTTTTGAGTAAACGAACTTAAATTGGTAATTTTATGGTTATTTTAGACTTGGACGTATGTTCGGATTTGGATTTGGAGGTTTCTAGGATGTTTTGGCTCAATTTACCGAAAGTTGGCAATTTGAAGATTTGGAGATGTTATAGGTTTAATTGGAAGTTGATTTCGGTATTATCGAGTTCCAATTGGTGTTCACCAACTTGAAGAAGGTTCGTCTTGTTGATTGGTATTTATGCAAAATTTTGTTTCATTCTGGGTTGGTTAGGCATGAATCGGATGCTTGGTTGAGAATTTTTGAAGTTTTTGAACTTGAAGGCATGCAACATGAGTTTTAGTTCTTGATTCTTGTTGTGGATGTTATATTGATGTTTTGATCTTACGAGCGAGTTCGTATGAGTTTTATATACATGTGTTGATGCTTAGATTGAGGATCGAGGGTCTCGGGGTGAGTTTCGGATCTATTTCAGGTTGATTTTGGAAGTTGGGAGGTTATTGGTGCTGTAGTCATCGCATTTGGAATGTTCTGCTCGAAAGTGCGAGGTCTGAATGGATTTTATCTTGCATTTGCTATCGGGGAGGCTAGGTTCACATTGCAGTTGTTGCTTTTGCAATGAAAACTCCATATTTGCGAGGGTTGATCGCATTTGCAATGGTCATGGTCGCATTTGCAACGTCTGCTGCTCAGGGGCGCAGTTCGTATTTGCGAGCCCGGTGTAGCTTCTGCGAGGGTCACATTTGCGAACCCTACCTGCAGGTGAGTATTAAGATGTATTCCTATAGTAAACCACTTTAAACTCGCAGTTAGTCTTGGCCCAACTCTGCCCGGGGGTTAGCCTTTTAAGGCTTATTTCACTTCTTTTTTTCTTTTTCTCTTATTGCTAATTGGAACTCCGGCTCCGGTAACCTCCTGAACCTTATCCATTACGTCAACCCTTCTTCAACAAGGGGAAGATAGGAGGGAATTCCCTTTTTCAAGGCCCCTAACCTAGTCCTGGTTTGGTTCTCCAGTGGAAAGATTTGAGATACCTTCTCCTACCCTATAAAGTAAGGGAGACTGACACTATGCTTTATAGAAAAAGAGTGAAAATCGGGGTTTTGAGCTAAGATTTGAACTTTTTGGAATCTAAACACTTATTTGGACTCGTGGAGTTTTGGGTAGTTGGATCTACCCCTTGACTTGGGTTTCAATCATGTGGGCCCGGGTTGATTTTTGTTGACTTTTTGGAAATTGAATAAAGATTGAAGTTTTATTATTTAGAATTGATTCCTATAGTTTTGTTTGACATTATTGAGTTATTTTGGTTAGATTCGACCTAGTTGGAGGTGATTTCCAAGGGAAAGGCGATTCTAGAAGGTTGATTTGGGCTTGTTAAGGTAAGTATCTTGCCTAATCTTGTAGGGGAGAATATTCCTTAGGATTCACCCTTAATTGTCTAATCGTAATATGGTAAAACCGACGTGCATGCGAGGTGACAAGCGTATTCACGGGTGCTATGTATGATTTATGATCGGATTAGTCTTTAAGCTTCTATTATGCCTTATTGCGATCATGTGTGCTATGATACAAGTTTAATCATTTGTGTGACTACCTAAAGTAATTTTAGGACTAATATCCCCTATTAACCAAGGTGGACTATTGTGAAATTGTTGCTATAATTGATTTAGCCGTAGTCATACTTCATATCTGGAGCACATATCCAAAATTTATTATTAGTATGTCCTTGTGCACTTTATTGATGAATTGTGAGCATGTGTCTCTTTATGATGAATTGGTATCTTGGAATGTTGTGTCTTGGGCACATATGGACATATTAAGCGGGACTGATTTGGTATTGGCACGAGGTCTTTTCTTTTCCATGGGAATATTGTGGTATTGATGATGTTATGGAACGAGGTCTTTGCCGTGCAGTTATGATGATATTGTTATTGTTGTGGCACGAGGTCTTTGCCATGCAGCGTGTGAATTTGAATTCACCCCCTAGGGTCGCCCTTTCATATTTCTCTCTTAATGGAGTATATGCGAATTTGTGGTGATTGACTAATGTTGGGTGATTCTGATATAGAACCCGAGGATTGTGAGGTTTTGAGCATAAAGGAGGAAGCTTTGACAATGCAAAATTTAAATTCCTAGCTAACAATGACTAATTAATTTTGAGTTGTGGCGCTTTGTTAATTTGAGTTTTATAAATTATTTACTGTTGGTTATGGTTAGAGTAACTGAATAGATGGAGAACTCTCTTAATTTGATGGCTTTGTATATTTATCTGGCATAAGTTCCTTCAGAGATATTGGTTGTGCAAATACTACTTGTGGCTGTTTCGTAACACTAATCTTGAAAATCACACACGTATACGAGGAACATAAACAACATGAAATAGTTGTGATGCTTCTGTTCGTTATATTTAATTGTTACTTTATGAGTATCTCTTGTTATCTAGTGAAACAATATAATCACAAGGTCTTACGTGTAGGATGTATATGGAGTACCGACGCTTGCGAAAAACATATTAATGGATCATTGACAATCAAAAAAGATTCTCACTCGATGAACGAAGTTTATGATAAAAATATCAAACACCATAAAATAGATAATTGTGTAGCAATGACTCGTAAAGAAGAAAAGTTGCTACAACGATACCTCAGATAACGATAGACAACTACCAATCGCCTTCTTGCATTTGCAAATTATGTCAATCCAATTGGAACAATATTTCAAATATATGATGATCCTACTATTGGAGTTTCTTGTTCTATTTTAGAAACAGGTTAAGCCATCAAATCTACTATTTCTTTTATTGCTTTGTAGGATATACATACAAAATGATTGTACATGTGGCATCTCTATGTATATGATCATTAATTCTGACCATGCCGCGACTAAGAAAGGAGCTTTTCTTCGTTAGATGTCACTGACAGGGAGAAAGATGTTTATTAGTAACAATTTCTTTCAGTTTAAATATCAAGAATGTTATCACAGCCTCAACTGAAGAGGAAAGAATTTATTTGATTTTAGCCTATTACCTTAAATGTTGAATGCATAAATCTCTAATTTTATGATTGACCCTCTATTCATGCTCAAGTTATATTGCATTTAGCAGGCAAAGATCTTCATGCTTACCTCTATATCTTCCATGCGATTCACAAATAAGTTCATCATCTTCAGTAATATGTTTTATCCTAGGACTACAATTTACCAATTAAAGTTAAGAAGCTGTCAGATTTCTCATGTATAAGTTACTGATTCTTTCTGAATTGAATATTGTAGCATCTCAAAGTAGTGATAGAAACACTGATATTGATAATCTCTGTTTGGTCATATCAATCTTCTCATTTTAATTGTTAAAGATACGTATTCTGATGATCTATATAGGTCCAATTTCAGATATAATTATTCTGCGATGCAGCTGGGGAAGTTGCTCAAGGTGAACATGCCAACTCGAAAAATGACGAGGATGAAAAGGATAACAATGAGGAAGATAAAGACAATGAGGATCATAAATGAACCATCTATTGTGTACAGGGTATAATTCATGATTCATTTTTATTTGCTAAATTTACAATCTCTCTCTTGTGAATATTTGTCGTACCTAATTTATCTTTATGGCAGACTACAATATGCTGGAGTTTATCATCCAGCTTTCTAGCAGCAAAAAGAAAATTTTCACCCTTATGATAAGTAGACAAACGTTCAAGAGAACATGGAATATCATCTATCAGACTCACTACAGTCATTAATGGAGGCTATGGAAGCTTAGTCCTCCCACTTGGCTTCTAGGACATCACCAATGACTTCCGTTAGTGCTGTTGTCGTACCTGCATTCTGCAAATCCGAAATAGTTAACAAGTCAAAACAGTTTGAAAACTAGATTCAATAAAAATAAGATGCAAAACCTGTAGTATTTCTCAACTCCATACACTATTATCTTTTCACTACTAAAGCTTTTCGTTTATTTTATTTTTTCGTGTATGGTTAACCTACATCTACTTCACCGCCAACTTCCCTCTCCGGAAGTCAATAGTGGCCCTTACCCACTTTGCTCTTTTAGTAACTCGAACTCCGATATCGAGGTCTTCACTTGTGAAGAGTGCTTTCCACTTGAGCTACCTCATCTTGTCAATTGTTACAGCAAACATACTGATAGGAGAAGGCATCACATGTCCCATAAGCTTCGTCTGGCACGTAAAAGAGACCATGCTATCGGTCCTTAATTTCTTTGAAGGTAGAGTTCAAATGTGATTGGGTCTTGAAAAGCAGACTGCAATAGTGAAGACAATATCCGCTTCCTTGAATATGTGGTGCAACAGAAAAAGCACCAAATTTGCAAGAATATTAATGTTGTTATAAAATAAAAGCAATGCAGTAAAAAGTAAATAAGAAGAGATAGAAAGAAGGAAGAAGTCTTTTCTTCTTTCACTTTGGTGTATCTTTCCATTGCAATTAAATAGCCTTTTATAGGCATAAAAAGTAAAGATGATGGACATAAAGTAGGAGATTTAATCTTTAAGCTATTCACAACATGGGCATCCAATGTAGCATCCAATGTACAAACTATGTTATTCACAACATGAACATCCAATGTAGCATCCAATGTACAAACTATTTATAACACTCCCCTTGGATGTCCATGTAAGATAATGTGCCTCATTAAGAACTTACAAAAAAAATATTGGGATGTACATAGTTATTTATTATATGCATTGCTTGCTGCCTCATTCAAAACCTTACCAGGAAAACCCAGTGGGACAAAACCTTGGTTAAGGAAAAGAGTGCAACGTATAGTTACTCCCCCTGAAAAATCACTTAATGTCTCGAACACGACACATTCCAATCTTATATATCAGCTTTTCAAATATTGAGGTTGGTAATGCCTTAGTGAACATATCAGCCAAATTTTCACTTGAACGAACTTGTTGTACATCTATTACACCATTCTTCTGAAGATCATGAGTGAAAAAGAATTTCAGTGAAATGTGTTTTGTTCTATCTCCTTTGATATATCCTCCTTTCAATTGAGCTATGCATGCAGCATTGTCTTCATACAATATTGTTGGAATATTCTCTTTCGAAGAAAGACCACATGTTTGCTGAATGTGTTGAGTTATCGATCTCAACCAAACGCATTCTCGACTTGCTTCGTGAATGGCTATTATCTCTGCATGATTTGAAGAAGTAGCAACCATAGTTTGTTTTGTCGAACGCTATGATATGGTTGTACCTCCACTTGTAAATAAATAGCCTATCTGAGATCGACCTTTGTGTGGATCAAGCAAATATCCTGCATCTGCATAACCAATCAATGATGGCTTGGATTCATTTGAATAAAATAAACCTATATCAATGGTCCCTTGGAGGTATCTGAATATATGTTTAATACCATTCCAGTGTCTTTGTGTTGACGAAGAACTAAATCTTGCCAATAAGCTTACTGAGAAAGCTATATCTGGTCAGAAATTATTGGAAAGATACATTAATGCTCCAATTGCACTAAGATATGGTACTTCGGCACCAAGAAGCTCTTCATCATTTTCATGAGGTCGAAATGAATCTTTCTTTATATCAAGTGATCTCACAACCATCGGGGTACTCAATGGATGTGCTTTATCCATATAGAATCGCTTTAAAATCTTTTCGGTGTATGTTGATTGATGGACAAATATTCCATCTTTCATATACTCAATTTGTAGACCAAGACAAAATTTTGTCTTTCCAAGATCTTTCATTTCAAATTCTTTCTTCAAACAGTCTACTGTTTTTGGAAGCTCCCCAGGAGTTCCAATGATATTTAAATCATCAACATACACGGCGATTATAACAAATTCAGATCCGGACCTTTTTATAAAGACACAAGGACAAATTGGATCATTCTTGTACCCTTCTTTCAACAGGTATTCACTCGGGCGATTGTACTATATACGACCTGATTGTTTCAATCTGTATAAAGATTTCTGAAACTTTATTGAACAAGTTTCTCGAAAAATTTTATATGCATCTCGTACTTTAAATTCCTCAGGTACTTTCACAAAAATTTCGTTGTCTAATGATCCATACAAATTGGTTGTAACAACATCCATTAGATGCATATCAAGTTTTTCTTGTACTGCCATATTTATGAGATATCTGAAGGTGATAGCATCCACTACAGGAGAATATGTCTCCATATAATCAATTCCAGGCCTTTGGGAAAACCCTTGTGCCACAAGTCGCGCTTTATATCTAACGACTTCATTTTTATCATTTCGTTTTCACACAAAAACCCATTTATACCCTACTGGCTTTATGCCTTCAGGTGTTCGAACTATGGGTCCAAAGACTTCACGTTTTCCAAGTGAAGTTAACTCTGCCTGGATAGCGTCTTTCCATTTTGGCCAATCATTTCTCTGTCTACATTCATTGACAGATTTTGGTTCAAGATACTCATCTTGTTGCATTATTTCAACAGCAACATTATAAGCAAAAATGTTATCGATAAAAATATTATTTCGGTTCCATCTTTTCCCGGTTGAGACGTAACTTATTGATATCTCGTCATTCTCATTATTTTTAAGTACCTGGACCTCCCCTAAGGTCTTATCATTTGTTACGTCTTGGGGCTCTTCTTGAGCCACTACCTCTGTGTTATGTTCACTTTGATCACTTGCTCCTTTTCTTCTTCGAGAATTTTTATCTTTAGAACCGATTGGTCTACCACGTTTCAAGCATGGCTTAGACTCATTTGCTTTAATTAATTGTCCGGCCGGAATATCAACTCGAATTGGAGCATTAGCAGCTGAAATATGTGACTTAGTCACCCTTGGTAGGTCAGTGAAAGCATCTGGCAATTGATTTGCAATATTTTGCAAATGAATAATCTTTTGAACCTCTTGTTCACATTGATTTGTTCGAGATTCTAAATGAGACAGTGATAATGCATTCCAATCTATCTTCTTTTTTAGCTGCTTATTTTCTCCCCCTAATGTTGGATATACTGATTCATCAAAATGGCAATCAGAAAATCTTGCCGTAAATAAATCTCCAGTCATCGACTCTAGATATTTTATAATAGAAGGAGATTCATATCCAACATATATCCCCAACCTTCTTTGAGGACCCATCTTTGTGCGTTGTGGTGGAGCAATTGGAACATATATCGCACAACCAAAGATCCTAAGATGGGAAATATTTGGCTTCTGACCAAAAGCCAATTGCAATGGAGAGACTTTATGATAACTTGTGGGCCTTATCCGCACAAGTGCTGCTGCGTGCAAAATAGCATGACCCCATACTGAAATGAGAAGTTTTGTTCTCATAAGCATTGGTCTAGCGATTAATTGGTGGCGTTTGATCAATGATTCTGCTAGACCATTTTGTGTATGAACATGAACAACCGGATGCTCAATTGTTATCCCAGTTGAAATACAATAATCATTAAAGGCTTGGGATGTAAACTCACCAGCATTATCAAGACGAATTGTCTTAATTGCATAATCTGGAAATTGTGCTCTTAGCTTTATTATTTGAGCCAACAATCTTGCAAATGTCATATTGCGAGTTGATAGTAAGCACATATGTGACCATCTTATAGATGCATCTACCAAAACCATATAATATTTGAATGGTCCATATGGAGGGTGAATGGGCCCACATATATCACCCTGTATACATTCCAGAAATGCAGGGGATTCCATCCTAACTTTAATAGTTGATGGTTTAATAATTAATTTTCCTTGAGAACACGCAGCACAAGAGAATTCCTTAAATTGAAGAATCTTCTGATTCTTCATTGCATGTCCATGTGAATTCTCAATTATTTTACGCATCATATTAGAACCAGAATGGCCCAACCGATCATGCCAAATAATAAAATTATCTTGATTAGTAAACTTCTCGTTTACTACGGCATGTGTTTCAATCCTGCTAATACTTGTGTAATATAAGCCGGAGGAAAGAGCTGGTAACATTTCAAGCACATATTTCTTACCGGACATTATTGTAGTAATATAAAGATATTCAATCTTTTCATCATTTGTAGTCTCAATATGATAGCCATTTTGTCGAATATCTTTAAAACTTAATAAGTTTCTTTAAGATTTACTATAATATAGTGCTTCATCAATAGCCAAATTTGTTCCTCCTGGTAGTAATAAATTGGCTCTTCCAGAACCTTCAATTAATCTTGTACTACCGGATATTGTATTAACATTCGCTTCTTTCATTACCAAACAAGAGAAATATCTCTTATCTTTTAAAATAGTGTGTGTTATAGCACTATCCAGAAGACATATATCATCTTTATTAATCTTGAGTCCAACTGAAGACTGGGAAATTTTCATATTCTTCATAAAAAAACAAAAAATACATCATAAGAAATATGAAAGACAAACAAAAAAATATATTAAGAAATACATTAGGAATATAGAAACTAGCAACACATGATGCATTAGGAAAATACACTCAAGAAAAATAAACTAGTTGCAAACATAAAAATAACAACTTTTATAGCTTCATTCCCCAGTAAGATGATTAGTTCTTCAGTCAATATCCTCAAAGAAGTATCCAACTTCTAAATGAGTAATATTTGTTAGACCTCCAAAATCATCATCTTTATTTGCAAGATGTGCCTTAGAATCATATTTGTTTGAGGGACCTGCTTCATCATCATTATTTTGAAAGTTCAAGTATGCCTCCACATTATTTTCTTTTTTTCGGAGGGAGGCTTGATAAAGTTTGACAAAATGATCTGGCGTACGACAAATGCGTGCCTAATGACCATTCATACCACATCGGTGACACATACTAGTTTTACCTTTTGAATGATTAATTTAAGAACCCTTATTGTTCTCCAATTTATTTCCATCATAATGATGATAATTGTTTCGTCCCCTGCCACGTCTACGTTTACGACCATGTCCACGACCACGGTAATTATTTTGTTTTCTTTCAAACTTATCATATGTTGCTACAGCATTCACTTCCAGAAATGGAGCTGACCCAGTGGGACGGGCTTTATGATTTTTCATTAATAGAGTATTATTCTGCTCTGCCACAAGTAGGCATGTGATTAACTCAGAATATTTCTTAAAACCTTTTTCATGGTATTGTTGTTGTAGCACCACATTTGAAGTGTGAAAAGTGAAAAATATTTTTTCCAATAAGTCCTCATCTGTGATAGTGTCTCCACATAATTTTAATAGAGAACTTACTTTAAAGATAGCAGAATTATACTCACTTACGGTTTTAAAGTCTGGCAGCCTTAAATGTATCCCCTCATACCGAGCTTTCGGTAATATCGTAAGTTTTAGGTAGTCATACCGATCCTTCAAATTAATCCATAATTTAAGTGGATCTTTTACGGTTAAATATTCAGTTTTTAACCCTTCATGTAAATGATGACGAAGGAAAATCATGGCCTTCGCTTTATCCTGATTTGATGCTTCATTTCCTTGTACAATAGTATTTCCAAGACCTTTAGCGTCAAGGTGAATTTCAGCATCAAGGACCCATGATAAATAGTTTCTCCCGGTGATGTCAAGTGCCATAAATTCAAGTTTTGATAAATTTGACATAGTGAAAACTATCATAAAAAATGAATAAGTTAGAGAAATAATTATAATAATAAACAATTAATGAAAAAAAAACGATTAAGGTGAAAGAAATAAAAATAGAGTTATATCATTTTAACAATCTACTATTTCATTTTATTCTTGCCATAAAATAGAAATTACATACTTGTTTCATTTCACTTTATATAATTGATATATATATATGTTAATAGAATTGAACGTGACTAACATTATTTATATGTTCCAATAAATATAAAGTAATTAAACTATAAAATTATTACTTCTCAATTCATTTCTCACAGTTCTTCAAAATGCCTTAAAGATATGTTTTAATCCAGAAAGTCCATGAATATGATAAGTATGTCATTAGTGCATAGCTAGTTTGATGACTTTGAGGTCCTCTAAGAGTTGAGCATGGAAGAAAATAGTTATTTTATCACTACAATGTACTTAAACTATTTAAGATGCCCAAGAGCACAAGTAATCTGCAAACAATGAGCATATGATATGTACTGCCATAAATAAAATGATTATAATGATACATACCTTAATAAAATATGGCTCAACTTAGCGGGAGTTAAGAATAAAATTAGAGCTTCGTGTTGATAACGTGTTATAAATAAAAGCAATGCAGTAAAATGTAAATATGAAGAGATAGAAAGAAGGAAGAAGTCTTTTCTTCTTTCACTTTGGTGTATCTTTCCGTTGCAATTACATAGCCTTTTATAGGCATAAAAAGTAAAGATGATGGACGTAAAGTAGGAGATTTAATCTTTAAGCTATTCACAACATGGGCATCCAATGTAGCATCCAATGTACAAACTATGTTATTCACAACATGAGCATCCAATGTAGCATCCAATGTACAAACTATTTATAACAAATGTCAAGTTGTGTGATCAACTAATTTGAAGTTCTATGACTAGACCTGTAAATTTAGACATTTAGCTCTCTAGTAAAGGAATCAAGGACATGTAGTACCACTTGGAATCACAAATTAAGAATAAGCGGTTGGCTATTATTGTAGGGGTGGCAATTTGAGCCCAAATCCATTTGATCGGTCCAACCCGTCCAAGGTTGGGCTAGCCATTGACCCGCCCATTTGTTGAACTCAACCCATCTTAACCCAACCCATTTCAGCCTATCTAAAATTGATCCATAAGTAACTTGCCTAAAATATCATTAAGATAATAATTTTTTTGTTTGGTATATTATATATGACCATAACAAAAGAAACAAAAAAGTCTAAAAATCATACAATAGTACATAAGAAAATAATACACTTTAATTCAAGTTGATAAGAGTTGGGCGGGTTGGACTATGACCCAAATTTTAGTCCAACTTGACCCAGCCCATCATAGCCCTTGCTACTTTTGGGCGGGTCAATTGACCTGCCCATTTATTGGGGAGAAATTCAAAAATAGCCAGATTTATAAGTGGTCATTCAAAAATAGCCACAGTTTCAAAAGTAATTAAAATTTAGCCACTTTTTATGTAAAGATAAATCTGAACGAAAACACTATTCAAAATCCGGGAAAATACTCCAGCATAATATACTGGAGTTCCAGTCTAATATACTAGAGTTCGAGTATAATATACCGGTCTAGCATAATATACTGGAGTTTGGAGCACCGGTGCTCCAGTCTCCAGTATATTATACTAGAGCCAGCAAAGTATACCGGTCCAGCATAATATACTGGAAGTTCATACACAGATGCATCGAACTCTAGTATATTATGCTGGACCGATCTCTGTTGCAGAAAATAGTAGCTATTTTTTAATAACTTGGCAAACACTAGCTATTTTTGAATAACCAGTCTGAAAACTGGCTATATTGTGCTATTTTAACCATTTATTGACTCATCCCATTTGGACCTGCCCAAAATCAGTCCAACCCCCTATTTGACACCCTAACTATTTGACTAAGCATTGTCACTACTGCTGCTGGAAGACATCTTTAAGATAGTATCCTTTATTTTTGTTAAACAATGGCATTTTTGAACTGCTTCTTTGGGCATTTTTTTGGGATTTACTACCGTAAATGTTCAATCATGGGATATTTAGGATATGGATGGAGATGTCTAATGAGTCACTACGCTGCTTCTGCCGTCTATTTTTATAAATAAAAAAAATCTTTACTTCGATTATATGAAAAATTTATTCCCTTACAAGTTTCCCGTTCTTACAAAATCTTTTCTTATCTAAGGTTGCTAAAATCATTTAGGTGGAAGATAGCATGTGTTGTGGAAGAAGTAAAACATGTTAAATATATTGTATACTTAATATCACAATTTTCTATGTAGGCCAAAATCTCGTTGTAACGACGTCTTCCAGTTATTTTTGTTAACTACTTTATTTCTAGGCCATTAGTCTATAATTTTGTCTTAACTGAACATCCTAAAAATCTATTCCATTATTATATAGAGTGTTTGACTCAAAAGATATTGGGATCTTTTTGAATAAATCAATTTAAAAAAATAAAGGGGTAAATCTTAGTTAAGTTTAATAATCTCTAGAACAAAAGATATACGAGATGAATACAAAGGATAATATTTCTTGACCTTCTCCAGAATGATCGAACAATATTGATATTAATCGTTTTGTAGGTAAGTGTTATAGCAAGTGTTCTTAGTTGAGAAAAATGCAGAAGCCGCCCCTAACAAGGTTGTCTTTACGCTATATATATAAAGGACAAACCTCTTCTAAGCCCTTAAAGACAAATCATAGAGAATATTCGAAAGAATATTCCTAATGCCCCCTAATGGTCCTACACTACTGCAAAGGTCGTACGGTCTCTTGTTAGCTCGGTTATCGTCTCCTGTAGGATGTCGAGCTCTGAGGTTCTCGTTGCTTGTCGTACTCATCAATAGTCGTGGTCGTCTAAATTTGGACCCATATAGTTAGTCCCTCCGCTTGTCGAGGTTGCAACTTGGTGTGTCCTCGATAAGCGGACACCACTCGCTCTTATGGAGAAATTTGGTCTTACAAGGCGTTACGGCTTGGCCAATAACGGGCGGTCAGCGTGCTCAGCAAGACACTGGATAGTGTATTTTATCGGGAAATGACATCATCTCCACGTGTGTCATCATTATGCGTATTTTCGAGATAGGGGTTGAGGGCTTGTCGCTTCGATTTTGGTGCCACTCTGAAACCTTCTGCTTCGATTTTGCCGCCACCCAATCCTATAAATAGGTGGAGGGTTTGTTTTTTCAAAAACACTTGGCCATTTCATTTTCGGTTATCCTTTCTCATCCCTCCCGGGTTTGTTCTAACAACCTTCAGCTTCTTCTTTTCCCATTCTTCGTTCACAACCTTCTCTACTTTTTAACACCTTTTTCATCGAAGAAATGCCAAGAACACATCGATCTCGTGAAGGGGTTTCTGAGGCCACCCCGTTGTCTGTGGCGCTCCCTTCTGGCGGTGAAGATATGATGGTGGAGGAGGGGATAGTTTCCCCACAGTGGAGGAGTTGCTGCCGAGACACCCCATGTCTCGAAGCAACTTCCTCAAGGATCCTCCTCCTACTCCTACCCATGTGCTCTCTGAAACGGAACAAGTTCACATTGACGCTCTATGTACAAAGTATAATATCCCCGCTCATGTTGACATGGTTCCAGCGGGAAGGGACTTCGTGGAAGTCCATAGGCATCGGTACTGTGCTTTTTATGAGTACCCTTTCGTGATTGGTCATTCCTTCTCCCTCCTTCCGTTAGCGGAAGAGTTTTGTAGATTCTATCAAGTTTGCCCGGTGCAACTTTCACCATACACGCTTAAGATACTTCTGTTGTTGACGAAGTATGCGAAGTTGGCGGGGTGCGAAGTTACTGTCCACCACCTCTTGCACTTGTTCTCACCTAGCTTTCATAGGGGCACTATGGTGCATTTGAGGCACCGTGGAACAAAAGGGCTGGTGGTTGGGACCGACGACCGAGCAAGTCGCAAGTTTTGGCATAACTACTTCTTTGTCAAAACGAACATATTGTTTCTGACCCTGCCAGGTTTGCGGAGTGGTGGAACGAGACTCGTAAGTGTCGCCACTTATTTTACTCTTTCTTTTTCTCTTCATTCATTATAGGGTTTGTTTTCTTCTCGTTTGTAACTATGGGGATTCCACCCCGCCCTATTGCGGGTATAAGGGATTGGGTAGCTCGTCTATTGCCCCATGCAAGCCTTCGTAAAACATTACAGCTCGAGAGTTTCATCTGGTAAAATGTTTTCCTCTATATCACTTCGTTGGTTATACACCATCATCTATTGATTCGACTCTTCATGACGATAGGTCGAGGAGCTTCCAGGCGGAAGGCCCTAGTCCCTGCATTCCGACAGGTTGTTGCTGCTGTAGGAATGCAGTTTACTTTGACTGAATCTGTTCGAGAGGGTGGTCCTCAGCCGATTCAAATGGAAGGTCCCTCTAGGGATATGGTCGTGAAGGAGGAGGCCTCTTCCGTACCGACCCCTCACCTCTTGGACGAATCCTCTAACGGGGATGAGTCATTACTGAGAAAGAGGAGGAAAGTGGAGCTTGGGAAGGATGTGGTCGTAAACGTTGGTAGAAGTGGAGTGGGTGTGTCGCAGACGGCACCTAAGCCCATATTTATGGGGCGACGCCATCTTAGTAGGGAGGTCTCCCTAAACGAAAGAGGTTTACCTAGGAGCCGGCTCTGTGCGCTCCGCTGAGGGTGGTGTGTCATCCAACGTTGGAGGAGGCCTGTGCGTCGAAGGCAAAGGCTCGGGTTCAGATGTCGACCTGGAGGACATTCATGAGTTTGTAGGGCGCCATACGCATGTGGAGGTCAGAGTGGAAGGGTCTGATCGTCATATAGTTGTCCCAGGGGACTACAACCTATTCTATAACTGCGATCAAGTGGCGTCCGCTTTAGCCCCTCTATGTGCTGCCCCCGAGAGCGAGGAGCGACATGGAGTTGTCTCAGAACGTCGTCGGCATGTCCTTGCGGGTAGATGTCTGTCTTTTCTTTTTCATCGTTGGGTTTGCGTTGTTATTGTCAACTTGTCTTTTTGTCTTAACTTCTTTCTTTTTGTTCTAGAACCTTATCATGGATACCGAGCGCGAGCACCGGGAAAGGAAGAGGACGGCCATCTACGGGAAGATGTCTTCCAACTATCAACAATATCATGCTAAGCATCATGCAATGGCCGATATTTATAATCAGGACCCTGATTTTCAACTGTTCCGCGAGGGGCTTAAATAGAGGGAGGACCAACTAGAGCGCAAGGTCAAGGAGCTGAGTAAGCGAGATGAGGAACTTATGAAGGTCATCGCCCGCAATAGTGAACTTGAGGCCTCCCTTAAGGTGAAGGAAGATGAGATTGAGTTAAGTAGAGGGGTGATGGCTGAGAATGCCGACTTGCAAGCAAAGGTAGCCAGTTTGACTGCTGAATTAGGTACGAAGGCAGTGGAGATTGATGGGCTTAAAAGTGAGCTGAGTGTGAGTGTCGATAAGATGGCGACTGCTATTTCTGAAATGGCGGCCTTAGAAGATACCCTCCGTGTCTGTAGGTCGGAACTAACCAAGGAGAAGGAGGCGTCCGAGCTTAAGGTAGCGGGGCTTGAGGTGCATGTTAAGGAGTTGGGGTGGAGTTATCCGCACTGAACGGACAAGTGGCGTCGTGGAGAGCAGAGGACGCGAGTCAAAGCATGCAACCTTCTATGTCTCGTGCCTCAGCCGACCCTGTCGTGCCTCGTCATTTATACGAGTTGTGGGTTCATGTTGAGGCCCGACTCGACGTGTACAAGGATCTTCATGCTGACGGAAGGGCATCTGAAGTGGAGCTCCAGGGTGTGTATGCAAAAGCTCATGTAGCTCGTGAGGCATGCGGTTACTACCCTCTCATGCCCGATGGGGATGGCATCAATTCTGATAATGCGAATCGTCTTGCCTCCGACTCTTGGTGTGAATATGCGTATCCTGCCGGGGATTATGTGTAATTTTTGGTTTGTACTTATTTTTGGTTCAGGATTTTTGTAAGGGCATGCTCGAGCCCATTGTAAAGATAGGTGCTGGTAATATTTTGCTGTAATGAAGAAATCGTTTTGTCGATTTGGTGATGATCTTTGTAATATTTATGACATTCCGTGTACTTGTCGAATTGTTAAGCCGATTTTGCTTCGGGTTAGGTTGGCCCTTTTCTTTTTGGCGATGGCCTTAGCCGTTGGGATGCTACTCTCGAGGTGGTATCCCGTCGTAGTTTGAGGGAAGTCAGACGCGTTTTTCATCGATGGCCTTAGTCATTGGGATATTACCTTTGAACTAGTGTCGAAGTAGGATCCCGTCGTAGTTCGAGTGATGTCGAACTCATTTTTCGTCGATGGCCTTAGCCATTGGGATGTTACCTTCAAACTGGCGTCGAAGTAGGACCCGTAGTAGTTCGAGTGAAATCGAACTCGTTTTTCGTCGATGGCCTTAGCCATTGGGATGTTACCTTCGAACTAGCATCGAAGTAGGATCCCGTCGTAGTTCGAGTGAAGTCGAACTCACTTTTCATCGATGGCCTTAGCCATTGGGATGTTACCTTCGAACTGACATCGAAGTAGGATCCCGTCATAGTTTGAGTGAAGTCGAACTCAGTTTTTGTCGATGGCCTTAGCCATTGGAATGTTACCTTCGAACTGGCGTCGAAGTAGGATCCCGTCGTAGTTTGAGTGAAGTCGAACTCATTTTTAGTCGACGGCCTTAGCCATTGGGATGTTACCTTTGAACTGGCGTCAAAGTAGGATCCCGTCATAGTTCGAGTGAAGTCGAACTCGCTTTTTGTCGATGGCCTTAGCCATTGGGATGTTACCTTCAAACTGGAGTCAAAGTAGGATCCTGTTGTAGTCCGAGTGAAGTCAAAATCAGTTTTCGTCAATGGCCTTAACCATTGGGATGTTACCTTCGAACTGGCATCAAAGTAGGATCTCGTCATAGTTCGAGTGAATTCGAACTCGTTTTTCGTCGATGGCCTTAGCCATTGGGATGTTACCTTCGATCTAGAGTCAAAGTAGGATCCCATCGTAGTTTGAGTGAAGTCGAACTTGATTTTCGTTGATGGCCTTAGCCATTGGGATGTTACCTTCGAATTGGCGTCGAAATAGGATCCTGTCATAGTTGAGTGAAGTCGAAATCGGTTTTCGTCGATGGCCTTAGCCATTGGGATGTTACCATCGAACTGGCATCGAAGTAGGATCCCGCCGTAGTTCGTGTGAAGTCGAAATCGATTTTCATCGATGGCCTTAGCCATTGGGATGTTACTTTTGAACTGGCGTCGAAGTAGGATCCCGTCGTTGTTCGAGTAAAGTCGAACCCGTCTTTGTCGATGGCCTTAGCCATTGGGATTTTCGTTCATACGTTGGAGATTTGATTATGCTCCTATAGGAAATACATGTCGACTTTGTACATACAATGGAGATTTTATTATATCCATGTAGGAAATACATGTCGACTTTGTTCATACAGTGGAGATTTGATTATCTATATCGAGTCCCTTCATTACTCGGCCTAGAGATTGTTGATACCCAATTTTTCCCTATGTATTTTTATATACAAAATACTTTCCAAATAGCATATATATGCATATATAAGCATGCCCAAGTGTTTTGGTATATTTTTTTTTCTAATTTGTTTTATTTTCTTTTTAAAAAAGATTTTAAAATCAATTTATTGTCCACTTTAGCAGTACAAAAACCAATAACTATTCCCAAGATTATCATTTTGGTGACCAACTTATCTTATTCTCATATTTATACCAAAATATAGTTAAGGTGATTTTTGTATATTTTTACAAATTTATTTGGTATTTTTAAAGCTAAATTGCATATAATTGCAATTCTAGCCTACTTTAAGACTAATAGTATTTTACAATTGTAAAATTATTTCCAGTATTTTTAAATTAATATTTATATATTTTAATTGGCTCAGTACTTTTAGTTTTCTTTTAAAATTATTTTTTACTATTTTTATAAAATAAAAGGGAAAACTAGCTATTTAACATCTAGCCTCATTCCATTTCAAATACAGCCTTTTTACCTTTCAATTTTAACCATTATTTGACCCAATATTAACCCATTTGAACCGGCCCAATTTTTAATTTGACCAAACCCACAACCCGATCCAAATGACCCTTACCCGGTTCCCATCTACCCTCCTAAATCTAGGTCGTTGATCACACAAGATCAACGGTCGTAACTCACCATTCCATAATTAAACCAAACGACCTACCCTAATCTCCCTCATTCTCACCTGACCCACCGCCTTTGAATCCCAAACGCTCTCAAATCCTCTCATCAGCTCTTCGAAACCCTAGCCTCTTTCTACCTTATTTCACCATGTTTTCACCGGAATTCATGGCTTCTCAAGCCATGGACGGTCTGTACTCACCCCTCTCCATCATTATACCTTGGGTGTTTGAGGTTTTGAAGGTTGACTTCGATGGTTCATCTAGATCTTCATTTCTATAGCTTCTCCGGCCATGCTCCGACACATTTAGGCCTCAGGAGCCTGATTCCTCACCTCTTCGACTCAGGATCTGATTTTTCTTCCAAGCCTTTCTCATTTCTAGTGTTTCTCCGAAACCCTAAGTTGTTCGAGGCACTTCTCTGTTTATTTTCTTAGATCTATGGTATGTTCGTGTCCTACTGGGCTTCTAAAGTGTTTACCCCAAATTTTCTTTTCAAAAATCGTTTCTGAAAAAGTTTTCAAAAAAGATCTTTCTGATTTTTTCTTTATGTGTGTTTGTCTGTGCTATGCTCATATGGCTTCTTTTACTATGCGTGTAATGTTCTCCTACTCTTATTTTTCTACTATACCTGTTATTCCTGTTAATTCTTGTTATGTTTCCCTTACTATTCTACTATATGTGCTTACTGTTGAGTTTTTTTGTTTTTTTTGTCTGCTCTATTAGACTCTGTTTGCGTTCTTGCTAAACATGTATCCTCTGTTTTAATTTAAGTCTGTATCACCTCTTCTTTTCTGAACTTGTTTAAGTTCCGAGTTTCTCAAATATGTTCTCTATGACCTCAAATTAGCTTTCTTTCTTTGTATCATGTCTGTTTATTTCTCATAAGTCTTTGAAAGAGGCTTCTGAGCCTGTTTTAATGACTTGCTTTCTCATCTCTATGAAACCCTAGGATTTGGGGGTTTCTTGGCAATTTTGAATTTGTGCGAGTTAGGGTTCCGCTTTGGGACCCTGAACTCTGAGACTCATTGTGAGTCTGCAAACTGGACTTGTACCCTTTCTTGCTCATGATTCTGAACCTCTCTTTGAGTAAACTCTCTTCTATATAACTTCTTGATTTACATGTTTGTGTGCTTTATATATGGGAACTCTTCTTTCAAAAGGTCTTTACCGACTAATTGATTGATTTCGGATTCCTTTTAATGAGTCCTGACTGATTGTTATTGATTCTCTCTAATTGAACCTTCTTTACCTTTCCTGACTTGGTTCATTCGACATTAAACCTGTAACTTTGATTTCCCTGGTTGTTTGATTGATTCTCTTTCCTTATTTTTCCCAAGTCGTGTACCACTGAGCTTTTTCTTAAATAAAATTCTATGTATTTACCCCTTTTGTGCTACTTTGAAAAGGTTTTAATCAAAAAAAAATTCCTTAAATGTCTTCTACCCGTTTGAAATCAAATCCCTTAACTGAATGGAAATTCTATATGATTGATTGCAAGTTATTTTCTTACCTTTCTTACTTGCTTCTCTGCACTATAAAAGGGACTACCCTTCTGCACTTTTAACACACTTCCAATTCACTACTTTTACACCACTACTTCGAGTTGAATACCTCGAGCCTTTAGTTCAATACTTTTGACTTACTTACATACTTACAATACTGCTTTGAGTTCAATACTCTTACAGCATTCTACTCTTTCTGAGATTTTTTGGAACTATTTGCTTGCAACTTGGTTTTCTCAAGACTGCTTTTACTTGTTTGTTTTCCCTGAAACTGGTATGTTCTAATTTAACTTTTCTGCCTCACTCCCCTATGTGTTTATTTACAGTTTCTGCAAGCTTGTTTACTTTGTTGTTCATGTTCAATGATTAATGTTAACTATGTAAATTATTTTTTTCTTTGCATCTGCTGTTTGTTATGAATTCCCTATACCCCCACTCCCTTCTATGTGTTTGAGTTAAGGTTTATGGCCTGACAGCATCCAAGTTGCTGTTTAGGTCTGAACCTGATCCTCAATGGATCCTAACTCCCAACTCTGGCTAACAGGCTGGTCAGGGGTGTGCCAGCACTCCTAATTGCTGGGCATGACCACAAGCATGTCATGGCCTTCCCCTAAATCCCCTCTATGCACTTGCACTCTCTCTTAGATTTTAAGTTCTGCCCCCTTCTTATGAGCCTTGCTTTGGGACCTTGAGTTCCCTCTGAACTTGGACATTTGAGGGCTGACTCTTCCACGCTGCACTTGCTTAAGTTTGCAATATATTTGGGGTGTAAGCACTGCCCGGAGTCTAGTTGAGGCTCTTAGGGAACTTTGACACATCCCGAATGAGAGAAAGGCTTTGGAAATCTGATCCTGGAAGTTGGTTCATCTCATATTATTAGACCTTGAGTCTGAATTAGGCTCCTTGGTTATAGCTTAAATTTTTTATGTAATTTTACTTTTCTTGATTCATTCTGGTCTGTAATATTTTATGGGGTTCTAAGTAAAAAAGGAAAGGGTCATTTATGTATGCAAATGGTAGACAACATTCTCATAGGTGTTACTATTTACAAGTTCTGCACTTATGCATTGCATATAGAAATCCTGCCTATAGTTTCTGCACTTTTGCATTAGAAATCCTGCCTATAAGTTTTTGTACTTCTACATATCATATAGAAACCCGCCTATAAGTTTCTGCACTTCTGCATATCATATAGAAATCCTACCTATAAGTTTCTGCACTTCTGCATATCATATAGAAATCCTGCCTATAAGTTTCTGCACTTCTGCATATCATATAGAAATCCTGTATGTAGGTTTTTCTGCACTTCTGCATATAGAAATCATGATTATAGGTTTTCTGCACTTCCGTATATACCTCCATCATTAGGCAAACAGTTATAGGTTAAAAATAACAAAATGCATCCTAGATACCATATCTATAGGACTCCTGCACTTTCATAATTGTTTTAAACCAACGACGCTTAGAAAGCATGCCTATATGAGTAATTAACCGAATTTGAATCGTTTGCAAGTCTAAAATCAGTAGTAATGTCGTTTAATATCTGCAGATCTTATTTTTTATATATATAATCAGTAAGCAGTAAGCCTTCTTTAAAATCAGAGTAAGCATTGTTAGATATCATGCCTATAGGTTTCACCTAGGCAAGCCATTAGGTAATTAATTAACTGCATCAGTCTTTGATAATTACAACCAGTGGAGGCCTAATTCGGACTTCTCATCTGAGAAATATGTGATAAATCAGCCTTCCCTAATGCTTTAAATTTAATTCAGACCATAACCAGTATTTGTAAGTCATGTTAAACAATTTGTTTCTTTAAATGAGGAGGCCCGTTTAAGCCTTTTAAACTATTATGTGTTCTCCCATACCTGCCTTATATGTTTTGATCGTCGCCCTAGAATTTTATCCTTTTAAAACTCTGAAAATCCAAATCTCCCTTCCCTTTAGTACTAGTAGTCCCAAATGCCTCCGAGATTGATAGGATTGGGGCGGGTACTAGCATGCAATAAGTAACGATACTATCCTGCGCTTAATACCTTAACGAGGTGGGAAAGGGTAGATATGGATATGATGACCGGTGCGCTAATACCACGTGTAACCCCTCTTCTGAGGAGTGATTACCGGGTATTGCATTGATGTGATCCATATTATTTGTAAACCTAGGACCCCCTTTCCTTTATTTGTTTATTTTATTCTCAAACTATTTCTTTAAAATTTCTGCTTTCTTTACTTTCGTCAAACTCTCAACTTGCTTGCAATATTATGTGAAAACCCCCTTCTACTTGAGACTTCTATTTGCTTACTTGTTATTCAAAGTCACAATTGTAGCATGGCCGGGAACCACACTAGTGGATCTTGGGGGTGCCTAACACCTTCCCCTCGAGATAATTTTTAGCCCTTACCCAAACTCTGGTTCTCCAACTCGAACTCTTCTTTAGTGTCCTAATGCACTTTAATCATTAGGTGGCGACTCTTCAACCCAAAAACCCAATTCCCAAGAGGGAACGAGTTGTCCTCCCAAATGTCATGAACCCGATTTCATTTTTTTTAGAAAAAGGGGGCGCGACAGAGATCACGTCGACGGGCAGGGTAATGAACAATACTTCGGACCTAGAGACGTCCCCCTTGCCGCGTCATTAAAAACCTAACCGAGAAAACTCAATTGGGACAAAACTCGGATGAGGGAAAAAGAGTACGACTTAGGTGGCGCCTCCTTTCAGAAGTGGAAGTATTTGAGATGGGCGACATTCCAATTGTTTTGAAGTAGTTTTCCTTCCATTATCTCTAACTGGAATGCTCCTTTATTTGCTACCGCCGTGATTTTGTATGGCCCATCCCAATTTGTTCCCAGTTTTCCCTTATTAGGGTCTTTCGCTGCTTGTATTTTAGCTTTGAAGATGTAGTCTCCAACATTGAGCGATCGTACTTTGGCCTTCGAGTTATAGTACCTTTTTGCTTGTTGCTTTTGGGCTACCATTCTTACGTGGACCATATCTCTTAGTTCTTCGACTTCCTCCATCTCTTGTAGCCTACTTTCGTCGTTGTTTGGTCCGCTTTCGTTAGAGTACCTCAAGTTAGGTTCTCCAACTTCGACGGGTATAACCACGTCAGTCCCGTAGACTAATGAATATGGTGTCTCGCCTGTGCTAGTTTTTGGCGTAGTGCGGTATGCCCATAGTACTTCTGGCAGCAGTTTAGTCCATAGCTCTTTGGCATCCTCGAGCTTCTTTTTAATATATTCAGTTATCACTTTATTGGAGGATTCGGCTTAGCCGTTACCGGCGGGATGGTATGGTGTGGAGAGTATTCGCTTAATGTGCCATTTTTCGAAAAACTCGGTCATTTTCTTTCCGACTAACTGAGTTCCGTTGTCACAGCTGATTTCTTTGTGAATGCCAAAGCGGCATATTATGTTTTTCCATATGAATGCGATAACTTCTTGCTCACGTATTTGAGTGTATGCACCTGCTTCCACCCATTTAGAAAATATTCAGTTAAAACGAAAAGGAAACGTACCTTACCTCGTCCTGCCGGGAGGAGCCCGACAATATCCATCCCCCACTTTATGAATGGCTATAGCGAAGTGACGGAATGTAGGAGTTCTCCTGATTGGTATATCATAGGGGCGTACTTTTGACACTGTTCACACTTCCTAACGTAATCCGCGACTTCTTTTTTCATGGTAGGCCAGTAGTATCTGGCGCGGATGAGGCATCGGACGAGGGCGCGGTTTCCCGTATGGGCACTGCAGTACCCCTCGTCTACTTCTTCTACTACTCACCTTGTTTGATTTGGCCCAAGACACTTGGCCAGGGAGCCACCGAACGTTCTCTTGTAAAGATCACAGTTTACGAGGCTATATCTGGCTGCCTGTATTCGAAGCTTTTTGGCTTCTTTCTTATCTTGTGGGAGCGTTCCATCCTGCAAATATGTTACGATACGGTTGCGCCAGTCCCAAGTTAGGTTTACAAAATTTACCTCGACCTGGTCTATTGAGGAATGGAGAAGAGTGACCATGTTTTCCTTGTTGATATTTCTGGTGGCTGCTGCTAGCTTGGCGAGACCATCCACTTCGATATTCTGCGCCCTGGGTATCTGGTCGAGGCGGCATTCATCGAATTCTGGCAGCAGCTTGTGAATTTCTGACTAGTATTTTTATAGTCTCTGTTATTTGATTTGGAAAGTTCCAGTGACTTGGTTCACCACGAGTTGAGAGTTGCAATGGAGGACGAGTCGTCAAGCGCCATATTTGAGGGCTAATTTCAATCCTGCAATCACAACTTATACTCGGCCTCGTTGTTAGTCATATCGGGGCATCGTATGGACTGGAGAATTACTTTGCCTGTAGGAACCTCGAGGACGAGTCCCAGTCCCGATCCCGATGCATTAGATGCACCGTCAGTGTAGAGGACCCAGAGTTCGAAATGTGCGAAAGCGCAGAGCGCCTCCTGCTCTACTTCAGGCAATATTTTTGCGCTGAAATCGGCGATGAAGTTGGCGAGCACCTGCGACTTTATAGCAGTTCGCGGTTGGTATGTTATATCGTGCTCGCTTAATTCTATGGCCCATTTGGCCAACCTACCCGATAGCTCGGGTTTGTGTAGGATGCTCCTGAGGGGGAAGGTTGTCACCACCTTTATGGGGTGACATTGAAAATATGGTCTAAGCTTTCGTGAAGCTATGACTAATGCCAAAGCTAGTTTCTCAAGGTGAGGGTACCTTGTTTCGGCATCAATTAAGGTTTTACTGATATAGTAAATCGGAGATTGCGTACCTTTGTTTTTGTGGACCAAAACTGCACTTACCGCGACTTCGGAGACGGCTAGGTACACCAAGGAGCATTCTCCTGGGTCTGCCTTGATGAGTAGTGGTGGCGAGGACAGATAAGCTTTCAGTTTTCTCAAGGCGTCGACGCATTCTGAACACTGTAGCCCGTGGTCTTTCCTTAGTATATTGAAGAATTTATGGCATCTATCTGATGATCATGAAATGAACCTCGACAGGGCAGCTATTCGTCCTGTTAATTTCTGCACCTGCTTCTTGCTGGTTAATGTCTCCGGTATTCCTTCGATGGCCCTGATCTGATCCGGGTTGACTTCGATACCCCTTTGCGACACCAGAAAACCAAGGAACTTTCTTGAGGTTACGCCGAAGGCGCATTTTTTGAGATTCAATTTCATTTCGTATCACCTCAATATCTCGAAGGCTTCCTTCAGATGACCAATGTGATCCTCTTTCTTTTTCGACTTAACTAGCAAATCGTCGATGTAAACCTCCATGGTCTTACCGAGTTGTTCTTTGAACATCTTGGTAACTAGCCTTTGATATGTCGCCCCTGCATTCTTGAGTCCGAAAGGCATGACTTTGTAGCAGTACGTTCCTTGGTGAGTGATGAAAATGGTCTTTTCTTGGTCTTTTTTAGCCATTAGAATTTGGTTGTAACCGGAATAAGCGTCTAAGAAGCTTAGTAGTTTGTGTCCCGCCGTTGCATCGATGAGTTGGTCGATATGTGGTAACGGAAAGGAATCTTTCGGGCATGCTTTGTTCAGGTCGGTAAAGTCGACACATATCCGCCACTTCCCATTTTTTTTTACCATGACCACATTGACGACCCACTGAGGATATTTTGATTCTCGGATGGAACCGTTAGCGAGCAACTTATCAACTTCTTCGCTGACCGCCTCATTGATGGCGGCATTGAATTTTCTCCTCATTTGTCGTACTGGCGGATAAAGAGGGTCGACATTCAGCATGTGTATAGCGATGTCCCTTGGGATTCCCGGCATATCTGAATGGGAAAAGGCAAACAAATCGGCATTGTTAGTTAAGAACTCATGAAACTTACCTGGTTCTGAGAGGTTGTGTCCGATATAAGCTTTTTTTGTGCTGTCAATGTTGTCCAGTTGAACGGGGTCGAGGTCTTCTACGGTTGCCTTGCAGGCTTCTACGACATCTGGTTCTTTGACGGCCTCTATTTGTATGTCGTGTTTGGTTCCCGATATGGCTGATTGCTATACTTCTGCACTTGCCCCTTTAGTTATTGGGTGTGTGTGCAGTCCTGGGCAATTCGGTAGCATTTCTGGATGGTGCGTTGCTCGCCTCGAATGCTGAATATCCCCCATGTGGCAGGGAATCTGATTACTTGGTAGACACTTGATGGGACGGCTCGCATGGCGTGTATCCACGGATGCCCTATGATGGCGTTGTAGGCTGTTTCTTGGTTCATGACGTGGAAGGTCATTTTCAGGGTGACTCTTCCTTCTATAATGGGTAGCACTATCTCCCAAGAGGTTTGTTCTACTGCATTATTAAAACCCGTTAATGTTATGCAATGCGGTACTACCTTATCCTCGAGCCTCATCTGTATGAGGACACATGGGTGAATAATACATGCGCCGCTTCCGTCATCCACCATTATTCTTTTTACATCGGTACCGCAATACATAAAGTTATAACCAAAGCATCATAGTGAGGGAAAGACAAACTGTTGGTATCCGACTTATCAAATATGATACTATCTTCGAGGTCGTCATACCGTTCATGGGAGATTGCTCGCTTGAGTTTGTGTGTGGTGGTGAATTTCACATGGTTGATCACTGTATCATCACCGCCACCAATGATCATTTGTATGGTGCGAGCTGGTGACGGTGGTTTTGGAGGTCCCTGAGGTTGATCGCGTCCGCGAACGAAGTTAGCCCATCCTCAATCGCTCAACAGTTTTTTCAGGTATCCCTGATTTAACATTCTTACCACTTCCTGTTGCAGACCTATACAGTCTTCGATCTTGTGTCCTCTTTCCTGGTGGAATTCACACAGAACGTTCGACCTCCTGGTACTCGGATCTGACTTCATTTTTTGCGTCCACTACACCTTTGTGCTGAGCTTTTCCAGCGCATACACTATTTCTGAAGGAGAAACACATAAGTTATGAGCAGATAACAGTGGAGGCATACCTCTTTCATTTTGATATGGCGCGGTGTGTCGAGGCGTGATGTCTGCATGTCGTGGAGGAGGTGGGTTGAATGTTCGGATATAGGGCTGATGCCTTTCTCGATTGAAACGGGATAGTTGGTCCCTTCGACTATCATTGCGACGATCTATCCTTGTTTTGGTTTGGACCGATGTTAGCCGTTGGATCGGGCTATTTAGGTCATCCTCATCTGCCCTTACTTTGACACAATAGGCATTATGGATTTCTTCCCACGTGGTGGGAGGGTACTTCATGAGTCTACTTAGCAGCTTTTGGTTGCTTTTGAACCGTTTCTGTTTAACCCATTTTGGAAGACCGCTACCGCCATCCCTTCTGATATGTTTGATAGGCTCATTCTTACCATGTTTATCGGGCTAAGAAATCCCGAAGTCTCTCGCATGTCGTTTGCCTGACGGCGAAGATGTCATTTACCCTGGCCTCTACCTTTTTCGCTCCCGCATGAGCGATAACGAATTTATCTGCCATTTCTTCGAATGTTGATATCGATCGTGCTGGTAGTTGGGAATACCATGTTAGCGCTCCCCCTGTCAGGGTTTTGCCAAACTTTTTTAGCAGCACCAATGGCACCTGTTCTTTCGACAGATCGTTGCCTTTTACTACAGTGACGTAGTGGATTAAGTGAACTTCCGGATCCGTGGTGCCATCATATATTTTCAAATATGGTGACATTTTAAAGGTTTTTGTAATAGAGTGGGGAGTTGCCTCTTTACTGTATGGTTGTTCGACCAACCGGCCTACGTCATGTTTTGGTAGCAGCTTCGGAGCGC
This sequence comes from Nicotiana tabacum, assembly GCF_000715075.1. Classification (NCBI taxonomy): domain Eukaryota; kingdom Viridiplantae; phylum Streptophyta; class Magnoliopsida; order Solanales; family Solanaceae; genus Nicotiana; species Nicotiana tabacum. Next base: position 122,984,390 of record NC_134087.1, read on the forward strand.
CTGGTATTTTATCGACCCTTTCCTGATGCTCCTTCATCTGATCGCGTAGCGTTTTGTTCTCGTTCTCCATCTCTTAAATTTTTTTTAAGATGGCCGCAAGTGCATCATTACCTGCATCAATGACAGTATGAGTGTTACCTGTGCGTGGAGTTTTTGGCTCATCGGCGATAGTTGCAGTTTCTGCAGGTATTGTGCCTCCGATATCCCTTTGAAGTGGTTTGTCGAGTATGTTGCTCAAGGAGTTTGTCAACCCTTCTAATAGCCTTTTCACAGCTGGTGGTGCTTCTCCTGCTACGGATGTTGAGGTTTCCCTCTCGCGCGAGACAGTCACACCTTCGTGCGAGAAGGGTAAGATATCTCTCTTAGGTGTAGCACTTGGCATTGCGTTTTCATTGTCTTCCCTACCGGCTTCGTTGAGGGAGTCTAGAAGGTTGTTCGTGACACCTACTATTGCCTTTAATCTTGCTTCTCCCTTTCCTGCCATTGTTGGCCTTTGCGAGGCTAAGAAGAGATGATTATTTCTTTCAAAGATCTAGACGAAACTAAAATCTCAGCTATAGATCTTATCTAAGGTTGCTAAAATCATTTAGGTGGAAGATAGCATGTGTTGTGGAAGAAGTAAAACATGTTAAATATATTATATACTTAATATCACAGTCTTCTATGTAGGCCAAAAGTCCGTTGTAACGACGTTTTCCAGTTATTATTGTTAACTACTTTATTTCTAGGCCATTAGTCTATAATTCTGTCTTAACAGAGCATCCTAAAAATCTATTCCATTATTATGTAGAGTGTTTGACTCAAAAGATATTGAGATCTTTTTGAATAAGTCAATTTAAGGAAATGAAGGGGTAAATCTTAGCTAAGTATAATAATCTCTAGAACAAAAGATATGCAAGATGAATACAAAGGATAATATTTCTTGACCTTCTCCAGAATGATCGAACAATACTGATATTAATCGTTTTGTAGGTAAGTGTTACATCAAGTGTTCTTAGTTGGGAAAAATGCAGAAGCCTCCCCTTACAAAGTTGTCTTTATGCTATATATATAAGGGACAAACCTCTTCTAAGCCCTAAAAGACAAATCATAGAGAATATTCGAAAGAATATTTCTAATGCCCCTAATGGTCCTACATTATTGCAAAGGTCGTACAGTCTCTTGTTTGCTTGTCTATCGTCTCCTGCAGGATGTCGAGCTGCGAGGTTCTCGTCACTTGTCGTACTCATCAACAGTCGTGGTCGTCCAAATTTGGACTCATACATAGAGCACTAAAAAAAGTTTGACTCTGCTACCTTTCTACTACCTCCTACCAACATATAGCTTACTCTGATTCTAATGCTTAGGCAGATAAAAAGAAATGGAATAATTTTTTGTCTCTTTTGAAAATGTTTGTATGCTTTTTTTTTCTTTATAACTATAACTTTTTTGAGTCGTTAAGAGGATGGATTATCAAGAATAGTTCATGTTCGGCTCATCAATCATCAATGAGTCAACTTCCACTTGGTTCTTCTATGGTTGGCTCCTGACACCTCTTAGAATAATACATTCAGATATTTTGAGCCCGTTTCATTTAGATGAATGTCATAAAACCTTCCAAAGAGTAAAAATTTATTTGCATTAGGTATTTATACAAACTTAATGGATAAGACACATAAATCTTGCATAAACACTTTTTAATACTTTAGCATTATTTTATTTTTAAGGTAAAATTTTCAATTAGGTGTAAACACTCGGAAAAGTATTTGCGCTTCTTTTTGGCCGAATGGCCTTCAGACCACCTAAACCTACGCCCGTTTATCATCTCAGTAAACGAACTTATAAATTTTTCATTTAAACTTTTCAACTTAACTATTTGCACCTTAATAAACCCCCTTGGTTATTGACCATGCTTATCTGGCAAAAACCTAGCCAATGTGGTCAAGGTGCGCATAGATCATGCTGGAAAAGCGCATAGACCAAGTTATTTTATTTAAAAATAATTAAAATCAGAATTAGAAAAGAAAAAAATACGGAAAAACTTAAAAAAAGAAAAAGAAAAATCCCCAATCCCTCCCTTAACCCCTGTCTAATCCCCAATCTGCCTAAGTCACTTGTCGTACTCATCAACAGTCGTGGTCGTCCAAATTTGGACTCATACATAAAGCACTAAAAATTTTTTGACTCTGCTACCTTTCTACTACCTCCTACCAACATATAGCTTACTCTGATTCTAATGCTTAGGCAGATAAAAAGAAATGGAATAATTTTTTGTCTCTTTTGAAAATGTTTGTATGCTTTTTTTTTTCTTTATAACTATAACTTTTTTGAGTCGTTAAGAGGATGAATTATCCAGAATAGTTCATGTTCGGCTCATCAATCATCAATGAGTCAACTTCCACTTGGTTCTTCTATGGTTGGCTCCTGACACCTATTAGAATAATACATTCAGATATTTTGAGCCCGTTTCATTTAGATGAATGTCATAAAACCTTCCAAAGAGTAAAAATTTATTTGCATTAGGTATTTATACAAAGTTAATGGATAAGAGACATAAATCTTGCATAAACACTTTTTAATACTTTAGCATTTTTTTTATTTTTAAGGTAAAGTTTTCAATTAGGTGTAAACACTCGGGAAAGTATTTACGCTTCTTTTTGGCCGAGTGGCCTTCAGTTCACCTAAACCTACGCCCGTTTATCATCTCAGTAAACGAACTTATAAATTTTTCATTTAAACTTTTCAACTTAACTATTTGCACCTTAATAAACCCCTTTGGTTATTGACCATGCTTATCTGGCAAAAACCTAGCCAATGTGGTCAAGGTGCGCATAGACCAAGTTATTTTATTTAAAAATAATTAAAATCTGAATTAGAAAAGAAAAAAATACGGAAAAACTTAAAAAAAGAAAAAGAAAAATCCCCAATCCCTCCCTTAACCCTTGTCTAATCCCCAATCTGCCTAAGTCACTTGTCGTACTCATCAACAGTCGTGGTCATCCAAATTTGGACTCATACATAAAGCACTAAAAAAAGGTTGACTCTGCTACCTTTCTACTACCTCCCACCAACATATAGCTTACTCTGATTCTAATGCTTAGGCAAATAAAAAAAATGGAATAATTTTTTGTCTCTTTTGAAAATGTTTGTATGCTTTTTTTTTCTTTATAACTATAACTTTTTTGAGTCGTTAAGAGGTTGGATTATCCAGAATAGTTCATGTTCGGCTCATCAATCATCAATGAGTCAACTTCCACTTGGTTCTTCTATGGTTGGCTCCTGACACCTCTTAGAATAATACATTCAGATATTTTGAGCCCGTTTCATTTAGATGAATGTCATAAAACCTTCCAAAGAGTAAAAAAATTTTTGCATTAGGTATTTATACAAAGTTAATGGATAAGAGACATAAATCTTGCATAAACACTTTTTAATACTTTAGCATTTTTTTTATTTTTAAGGTAAAATTTTCAATTAGGTGTAAACACTCGGGAAAGTATTTGCGCTTCTTTTTGGCCGAATGGCCTTCAGACCACCTAAACCTTCGTCCGTTTATCATCTCAGTAAACGAACTTATAAATTTTTCATTTAAACTTCTCAACTTAACTATTTGCACCTTAATAAACCCCTTTGGTTATTGACCATGCTTATCTGGCAAAAACCTAGCCAATGTGGTCAAGGTGCGCATAGATCATGCTGGAAAAGCGCATAGACCAAGTTATTTTATTTAAAAATAATTAAAATCTGAATTAGAAAAGAAAAAAATACGGAAAAACTTAAAAAATGAAAAAGAAAAGTCCCCAATCCCTCCCTTAACCCCTGTCTAATCCCCAATCTGCCTAAGTCACTTGTCGTACTCATCAACAGTCGTGGTCGTCCAAATTTGGACTCATACATAGAGCACTAAAAAAAGTTTGACTCTGCTACCTTTCTACTACCTCCTACCAACATATAGCTTACTCTGATTCTAATGCCTAGGCAGATAAAAAGAAATGGAATAATTTTTTGTCTCTTTTGAAAATGCTTGTATGTTTTTTTTCCTTTATAACTATAACTTTTTTGAGTCGTTAAGAGGATGGATTATCCAGAATAGTTCATGTTCGGCTCATCAATCATCAATGAGTCAACTTCCATTTGGTTCTTCTATGGTTGGCTCCTGACACCTCTTAGAATAATACATTTAGATATTTTGAACCCGTTTCGTTTTGATGAATTCATAAAACCTTCCAAAGAGTAAAAATTTATTTGCATTAGGTATTTATACAAAGTTAATGGATAAGAGACATAAATCTTGCATAAACACTTTTTAATACTTTAGCATTTTTTTATTTTTAAGGTAAAATTTTCAATTAGGTGCAAACACTCAGGAAAGTATTTGCGCTTCTTTTTGGCCGAATGACCTTCAGACCACTTAAACCTACGCCCGTTTATCATCTCGGTAAACGAACTTATAAATTTTTCATTTAAACTTTTCAACTTAACTATTTGCACCTTAATAAAGCCCTTTGGTTATTGACCATGCTTATCTGGCAAAAACCTAGTCAATGTGGTCAAGGTGTGCATAGATCACGCTGGAAAAGCGCATAGACCAAGTTATTTTATTTAAAAATAATTAAAATTTTAATTAGAAAAGAAAAAAATACGAAAAAAACTTATAAAAAGAAAAAGAAAAATCCCCAATCCCTCCCCTGTCTAATCTTCAACCCCCCCCCCCCCCCCAATTCTTTTGATTAACCTCCACTTTCTCATCTTCTTCTTTTCCCCTTCCTCCACTTTCTTCAAAATCAAACCCAGATTAAAATTGAAACCTTTTCCCCAAAACTAACAACTAATCAAACGTGGTGCATTTGCAAATGAGGAGAGATTTAAGTTGAAAAAAGTTGATTGAGGATATGCTTGTGATTTCTATTTCCTTGGACTGAAATTGTGTTATTGCTGCTATAATCTGAAAGTGTATATGTCAAATCTGAGAAGTGAGATGATTGAACCTTAGATTGTTGGATATTGGAAATTCGATTGGGGTCGTGCTTGAAAAGCATTTGGAGTTGCTCTTTAAATTTAATTGCTACTGCTAATTTCATTGAAATTAACTACTGGTTTAATCTTCTAGCTTAGACTTAAAATTTGCAGCTACAATTATGTCATTTTTGTCAAGTTCTGTATCTGCAAACTGGTGATTAGTTGGCATTGAATTATTCGTGTTGTGTGAACTGGATTTGAGTCTGTTGAACTTGGGGGAGTTGGCTACAGTTTGTGACCACTTTGTCGAGGCATTTTGAGTCTCATTCTTGAGCTAGGAGGACCAGTATTGAGCTGAACTGGAGGCTGTCCTAGTGGAGATATAGTGAAGAGGAAGAGAAAGAATAAAGGCCAAATAATAAAAGTTTAGTAAATTGGTTTGTAAAAAATGAACCCACAAATTACACATGTTAGACAACAAAAGACTTAGCATGCGACAAGTTATCCATGTCACGCAATTGAGGCGCACGTTCAATTGAAAGTGTGTATTAATGTGCAAATAATTACGTTGAAGTGTTTAAATAGGAAAGTTCTACGTTAGTTTACATTGACAAATGAATGCAAGTTTAGGGCCCAGTGCTATAGCGGAAGTATTTACCGTTTCAGAAGATTAAAAGAACATCAGTTAGAAAATTTTATTTTGTGTCCAACTGACACTAATAGTTGTATGAGACAACTTTTTTGTCTCACAATTTTGTGAAATCAGATTTCTGTGGACCAGAAGTATAAAAATGGGGTCCACAAATTTGTGAGACAAAAAAGAGTCTCATGCAACTAGTGTAAGTTGTATGAGACACAAAATAAAACTCAACTTGAGCCTTTCCATTTGAGAAAACTTTGGCCTACAGAAATCTAACCAAAACCCTGTACCCTTTACCAACTCCATCTAACTAAAATTAGACCAATCTTCTTTATGCAGACAGAGACAAATTAAAGGTAGTTTCTCCCAAACAGTCTTCTCAGAAATTATTTTAAACACAACATATTGTCGATATTGTTTTCCAAAAACAAAATAAATTCAAATGCCAGCTACTATTATCACACCAGAGGCTAATAAAGTGAAGTATATCCATAAAAGAAGAGTGAAAGCCTATGTTCAATACTCCATAAAGACAAAAGAAATATACAGACAAGAAACCAGAAAGGTATAGAAGAAAAATCCAAAGAAAAGAAATTAAACAAAGAAAAAGACAGCCGAAATACCCAATAATTTATACGCCAAAAAAAGTAGAAAACTTGCACGCACCTACTTATCTTTTACGATGAGCTGTGTTTTTCTAGTCCTACCACTGAACTTTCAACCAGTAGACCAATCAAAATCATCGTCAAAAAAAAAAAAAAAAGACCAACCAATATCATAATTTTACCAGTTTCTCACTCAAACGAAACTGGGCCCATCTTTGCCGAGATCCATGGATACCTTACCAGGTGGCGAAATTGAAGCTGAAGCGTATCTGGTGGAGAAATTCCGCAGCACATACTCTTCTTCCTCCTCTTTGTTATTCCCAGGCCCTTCATCGAAGTTGAGTGAGTAACTCAGAGGGTCATATTGGAATTTAGCATTAATCCCGCTTTTGTTCCGATTGAACCGTCGGATGAAAGTCTTCCATCTTGGTCCGGCCACGATCTCCGACCATTCTCGAAGCTTCTTTAGAGCGTTGATTCCTTTGGCCCATACAGAGCCTTCCTTGACCGCGCCGCTGCGTATCTTATGCCACCAGTCCAAGTTAACACGCCTTGTTAATTGATTTGTAGAACTGAAAGATGGGAAGCAGAAACAACGCCGCCGCTTGTTTAACGAATTCTCGTTGCTTGGCTCTGCATATGAATATGCGGACGAAGATTCAGAAGAGGCCATAACAATAATGCATTTATAGATCGAGTATATATGTATTTGAAGACACGGGATTCAGAGAAAGATTGGATTTATGGCTTTTTGTTTGTGACACTGGCAAATTCAACTCAAAAAGAAAAACTCCTAGAGCTTTACTACTAGTGGAATTTTGAGTGATGGAGTTATTGGTGGGAAATGATGTAATGGAAATTTTAAAGGGCCATGACTCTTGAGTAGCTGGAGAGGATGATAACTAAATTAGCTATTACTCCTATTTCATTTGGTTTCTATATATTTGACCTCAATTGGAGTATTCATAAAGTGCATTTGTATTTTATGCAAATATTTAGCAGAACTAAAAAAATGGAAAAACTATGCTGACAGAACCGAAATATTTTTTAAAAAGTGATTTTAAGCCATTTTGTAATATTTGGATAAAATAAAAAAATAATTTTTAAGCACTTGTTTTAAAGTTAAAATGACAAAAAATAAGCCAAAAATTAAAAGCTAGAATTAATTCTTAATTTATGGCTTTAAGTGGAGATAACAGTACCAGCTCATGCGGCTGTATATGTTTTCCCTTTCCTCGTAATCTACAGCGTAACTGAAGATGGACTTAACTGTTACACTTAATAATAGGTCAATCATGAATTTGTAACTTCGAAGTCACGTAAAAAAACTAGTCATTCGATAACTTGAAAAAGAAAATAGAGATAGGTTATACAAAAGAATTATAATACGGACAACAGTAGATAAATGAATCAATGATGTTGAAGACGCCTCGTTGTGAGCAAGAAAATCTGATCATTAGTCCATAGATCTTAGTCAACACAATCAACAAGGATAAATCAAGTAGCAAACAAGGGCAGACCTCCAACCGCTTTATACTCTATATTTGTATATGTCTTATTTTTTGTTACACCTAATAAACTATATATAAGTTTAAAAAAGAGTCTTGTAAAATGAAAAAATTTAATTTCTTTCTTTAACAAATATAGAGAAGAAGGATTGACAACTGCTATGATTCTACCAAGGAAATTGCACTTGAAATGAATATCGAACTCGAATTTCGTAAAAATCATGTGATATATAGGAAGTAATAATTTGATGCGAATGTTGATAATGAAATCTCAAAATCTTTCGAAAAGTCATTTAGAGTTGATTACTTTTATACATAATAGACAAGGCTATTTTTTCACTTCAAAATAGATTTGAACAATTCGAAGCATATGAAAATATCTTTGGTTTTCTATTTGTCAGTAAAAACTAAGATCACTAGATGTTGAAAGTTTGAAAAAATATTACCTTAATCTTGAATGCTCCTTAAAGCATAATAGTCAATTCGATATTGATGGTTTAGATTTATTTTTTGAATTAAAAATATTTTTAAAAAATAGTACAATTAGAAGATAACAGTTTAATTGATACACTTAATCAAAAATAATATAATTCTTTTCCAAATGCCTGAATAATGTTCATAACTCATGTTACCGTTACTTCAGCGGAAAGAAGTTTTCAAAATTAAAATTGATAAAATCTTACGTAAGAACAGCAATGTCACAAGAAAGGTTAAATGGATTAGTCATATTGTCAATTGAGTAATACTTATTAGGAGTTATTGATTATAAGAAAATTATTAATAACTTTGTATCTAAGAAAAGCTAAAAAACTATACTTCAAATAAATAATTAAGAAAACTAAAAAGTTAAGGCCCCTCATAAAGTTTGGCTTTAGGACACAAAATTCATCGGCCCGCCCCGGGTAGCAAAATGAAATATGTGTGCGCCAGCAAATTCCTACAAAGAAAGAATCACTGAAGAACATCTACACGTCTTGATCAAGAAAAGTGACTTATGAGATACAACAACAACAACGACAAGCCCAGTAAAATTTCGTAATCTGGGGAGGGTAACTTGTATGTAAACCTTACCCCCTACCTTAAGAAGGTAGAGAAGTTATTTGTAGTAGACCCTCAGCTCAAGGAAATATGAAAAAAAACAAGCAGTAGCAACAACAACAACAACAAGATAACAAGATGTATAGGGTAAAATCGGTTCGTGTTAAATACTCGTATAATAGAGCGACACATGGAATCGCAAATAGACGGAAAGCGAGACAAGTGGAAACCAAGACCGGGGGCAAGAGCTTCGGTTGGCACCGGGAAGACCCCGAAGGGAATATTATTAATAAAGACAAACGAATGTCTGCCACCCGATAGCATTCAATGAAGAATATTCTACAATAATAAATACACAGTCTGTTATAGAGAATTTTTGCATTCATAGCTTGTCATTATACATTCATCAATGGCCCTCATAATTGTCATTTAAGAGGGGCTTGATCCTAGGACCTAGTTCCCTAGGTGTAGCTATAAATAATGACTTCAACAAACATTGTAAGTGACACAAATTTTCTGACAAACTTATGTTATATAATATTCAAGAGCTTAATAATATTTTATTTCTTGTCTATTGAAATTTGTATTAGTGCCCTCAGAACCTCTGCTCCCAGGACCAAGCTATATGCTACCTTATCTCGATTTCAACGCTAAGTCTTGCATTTTATTTAATTTATTTATCATTTTAGGATCGAATCGATTCGCTTGTCTATAAACCACGTTACAAATTCAACTGTACCATTTTCCAAATAAATAGCTTGGCGCCCACCGTGGGTTTAGACAGTTGTGTAATTGAGGTGATCCTTGCGTCTATTACTAACCTGTTTAATTCTTTGTTTCTTAGTGAAAAATTGTAAAAACAAAATGGCATATAACGATGTCAACGTTACGCACAACGTTGAGGCCCAAGGAAATCATCCTCAACATGAAGATTCGATCATCTATACTCACAATGAGGGGGATGAAGCCATGTCGGTCCATAGCAGGCAATATCTGTGACACGTTTAGGAGGCAACTCCTGATGATGTTGAAGACAAGCACAACGTGGAAACAACGAGAATCCTGAGGGAACAACAAAAGGCTATTATGGTCCATCTCTCGCGGCAAGATCTGGTCATGGCAGAGTTGAGGCAAGCATTGTCGGGTGCTTTCAACAACGCGAATGGAAGAGGTACAGTTCCTCCCGAAGCTCCCGCAAACCAAATAACACAAAGGTTTGATGACAACACCCCGAGGGGTGAGGTCGGCTTCGACAGGGCTAGGGGAACAGGATCAGATCTAGTAACAATAAAAGGAATAATCCCTTTAAAACCGAACTCATACAGTTTATGAGGGAAATAAATGTCCAAATGGATCAAATCCCGGGCGCACCGCCAGTGTTGAAAGGATCGGACTCAAAGAACTAAACCTAATTGCCATTCAAACCAAGCGCGGCACCGGAGTTAATCCTAAAGCATTTCAAAATGTGTCACGACCCTAAACCGGACCCGGTCGTGATGGCGCCTCTCATGAAGAGAAGGTCAGCCGACACAATTCCCAAATCAACCATTTTCCATTTAAAAGTGGTTTTTATACCATTTATTAACCATTAATCTCATAATGAACATTTAAAAGAACAATGCGGAATAATTACACAAGCCCGACATCAGGGTGTCACTAGTCATAAGCATCTACCAAGGTCTGAATACAACAAAAACAGCCAAGTGTACTAAGTACAAAAATGGAAATGAGATGAAGAAGCAGTGCTGCGAACGTCGTGCAGCCACCTTGCTAACTCTGATGACTCCGCGTCTGAGCAATCAATACCCGCTACCGGGTTCTGAAATACCTGAATCTGCACACGAGGTGCAGGGAGTAATGTGAGTACTCCAACCCAGTAAGTAATAAGAGTAAATAAAGACTGAGCAGGAGGAAATAATGAATCCACATTCATGATAACTCAATAAGCACACAAGTTGCTAATTCAGAATACGAGTCGATCGTCTTATTTAAAATCCAGCCTTTTGGTAAAAATCATTTAAACAGATGAAAATGCTTTCTGACAGTTTCAGTAGGGGTTCAATACCATTTATAATAAAAGAGATGAAAACCATAATCGTCCCCTCGGGCAAAACATAGTTCGTAAATAGCCCCTCAGACAAAAAAACAGGAATGATAAACTCCTCATAACATGAAAATCTTAGTGGAAATAACAAAGCCAAATCAGTGATTAAATTCTGAACATCTCATAAACCCCAGCTTAAATGAAAGTTGTTGTAAAACATTTGTTCAACACTTTCGACAGAGGCTCAATATAAAGATGAGTGAAAACAGTCAATAATCAACATATTCAATAGAAACTCATTTTTAAAGAGGAGTGAAAAATCAATAAGTTCATAAACAGACCCCTCAAGCAAAGCATCACTCATATGCATGTATATATCTATCGCCCCTCGGGCAAGCCTCTCAGTCACTCATGACTCAACTCTTACTAATCAGCGCTCACACTTAGCACTCACACTCAATAGGTACCATTTAGTAACCGCTGCGGCGCACAGCCCGATCCATATATCGTTGCGGCGTGCAGCCCGATCCATATATCTCGTCGACGGCGCTCACTGGGGTGTGCACACTCCGGAGGGGCTCCTACAGCCCAAGCGCTATATCGCTGAGGCGTGCAGCCCGATCTAACATATCGCTGCGGCGTGCAGCCCGATCCATAGATATATAATCCTCACAACTAGGCCCTTGGCCTCTCTCAGTCATTAACCTCACCATCAGACTCTCAGTCTATCTCAGTCATCAATCTCACAATCAGACCTTCGGTCTATCTCAGTTATCATCTCACGATCACTCGGACCATCAGTAAAACAGGGAACTCAGCCCAAAACAGTTTTCATATTTTTAAGAAATAAAGTGATAAAGCCAGATTTGAGCAGTAAACAGGTAAAACATGATTGAGGATATGCTTTCAACAAATAGAGTGAGGAAAGATAGTAAAAATACCCCTAAGGGTCTCAACAAGTCGGCACAAGGCCCCAAACATGGCATACAACCTAAAGTATAATAACATCAAATAGTTAACCCAGCGGTGCTCTACCCCACGCTCGTCATCTAGCATGTAAGTCACCTCAAAGTAACACAACGATGTGTAATCCAGGGTTTCAAACCCTCAGGACAGTATTTACAATCATTACTTACCTCGAACTGGCGAAATCTCTAGCTCGCGACGCCTTTGCCCCTCAAATTGGCCTCCACGTGCGTCGAATCTATCCAAAATCAGAACGAATACATCACAATATGCTGAGGGAGCAAAGCCCAAGCGAAAACAATCGAAAAATATTGAAAATCCTGAAATTAGCAAAACCCGAGCCCTGGGCCCACTTCTCAAAACTCATAAAATTTCACATCAGCGGGTTCCTTATCTCCCCACGAGTTCATACATACCAAAAGTTCTCAAATCCGACCCCAAATGGTCTTCCAAATCCCCAATTAGAATTCCAAAATTCCAAGCCCTAGTTCTTCCATTTTTAGCTTAAATTCCATGATTTTCTAGGTGGGTTTCACATGTAATCAAGTTTTAGGTTCGAAATTCTTACCTCCAATCGATTTCCCTTGAATCCTTCGTTAATCTCCTTCAAAACTCTTCAAAAATGAGCAGTTATGGGTGAAAATAGACCCAAAATCGCGGACAAGACGACTTAAAACATTCTGCCCAGGCCTGACTTTCCTTCTTCGCGAACGCGGTCAACCTCTCACGTTCACGTAGCACATTTTTACGTTGACCAACTTTTACCTTACGCGAACGTGACACGCCAGTCGCGAACACGGTGCTTCCTCCGCCTTGACCTTCGCGAATGCGTTCGCTCCTTTGCAAACGAGATGAATAACTGACCTCTCCTTCGCGATCGCGTATACTCACTCGCGAACACGATGCAATCCCCTCACAAGCCTTCTTGAACACGGCCTGGACCCTTGCGAACGCGAATCTTACAAAACCCAGCCCTTCGCGAATGCGAAGGCCAAAATACCTGCAACTGCTGGAACAAATATCTGCAATTTTCCACCCGAAAATGGTCCGATTGACCACCCGAAACCCACCCGAGGCCTCCGGGACCTCAACCAAAGGCACTAACACATCCTAAAACCTTATTAAAACTTGTTCCAATCATCAAAACACCTCAAACAATATCAAATCGCTCAAAACATATCGGATTCAAGCCTAAGTTCCTAAAATCTTCCGAAATACGATTTTGATAAAAAACCCAACCAAACCACGTCCGAATGACCTGAAATTTTACACACACATCCCAAATGACACAACGAAGCTACTGCAACTATTGGAATTTTATTCCGACCTCTATATCAAAATCTCACCTATCAACCGGAAAACGCCAAAATCTCAATTTCGCCAATTCAAGCCTAAACCTTCCACGGACTTCCAAAATGCATTCCGATCACGCTCCTAAGTCCCAATTAATGGAGCTAACTAACTCATAAAAATCCCGATCCGAGATCATATACAAAGAAGTCAAATCTTGGCCAAACCTTTCAAATTTAGAGCTTTAAACTGAGAACTGTTCTTCCAAATTCATTCTGATTACCCTGAAAACCAAAACCAACGATTTACGTAAGTCATAATACATAACACGGGGCAAGTCATGCCCGAGAGCTAGCGATCAAAGTGCAAAATCTCAAAATGACCGATCGGGTCGTTACAAAATGCCAGACGTGCCCAAATATAATGGGACCTCAAATCCTCAGGAGCACATCGCCACCTGTACAACGACAGTAAAAGGAAATGACTTAGCTCGGCACAAGATTGAGTCAGCCTTGCTAAAGAAGTTCGGGGAGACCCTCATGAAGGGGGCCCTGACATGGTATTCACTTTTACCCGAGCACTCAATAGATTCCTTCGAGATGCTTGAGGATTCTTTTATTAAGGTCGAGGTCATGAAGGTGCAGGCCTAAAAATCCGACATATTCAGAATTACACAAAAAGAGTCTGAACTGTTGCGAGAATTCATGACTAGATTTTAGACGGAAAGGATGTTGTTACCGGCCGTGCCAGATGAATGGGCAGTTGAGGCTCACTAAAGAGCTAAACCCAAGGAATTCTGACTCTTCCCTAAAATTGAAAGAAAGTCTTCTCGAGTTCCAACAACAACATGGGCAGATGTCCACAACCACTACAAATCGAAGATAAGAATAGAGAATGACTAGCTAAGTTTCCAGACATTAATCAAGGGTCGGGACCGAGAGAAAAATAAGAAAAAGTTGAAGGATGATTTTGACGCAGAACGTGGGTTATCTAAAGGTTATTTTTTTGCCTTACGAAAGGGCCAAAGGACGAGGCAGAGGCTTTGGGTCGGCAAAAAGGTTCGCTACCAATAGGAGAGTTGATCACGGACGAAATAACAGATTGATGCAGGACAAAGAGGTATCAGGCTCCCGAGATTCCGCCTATCCTTGATTATCCAAGTATAACTTCAATATTAGTATAGTGGAATTGGTATCGTCAATGTGGAATACTAAGGAAGCACAGTTCTTGAGGCTGATGAGATTCAACCCCAGTTAGAGGGATCCTAACCTATGGTGTGAGTATCATGGGACTAACTGCCACCGGACTGGGGACTTCTGACATTTGCATGAGGAGGTGGCAACATTGCTGAAAAACAGCCATCTGAGAGAGTTCTTAAGTGACCAGGCTAAAATACCTACGGTCGCAATTGGGATAACACGAAACCCTCAAAGATGGGAGAAGATCCTCCTAATCTAACGATCAACATAATTTTCAAAGGGAACGAGATTAATGGAATAACCTTTTCAACCGTAAAAAGACAAAGATATCGGTAACCCATAGCAAAAGACTCCGGGAAGTCACTGAGGACGATATTACCTTTACGGAAGAAGACGCCGATGGACTCCTACTACCGCACTATGATGCCCTAGTATTTTCTCTTAATGCTTTAGATTTTAAAATTAAACGTGTTTTGGTGGACCTAGGGAGTTCAGCTAATATTATCCAATGGAGAGTGCTGGAACAAGCCAAGCTAACTAGAAGCATCACTTCGGCCACAAAGCTCCTCGCCGAGTTCAACTTAGCAAGCGTGACAACCCGAAGGGAGATTATGCTTCCCACAAATGCCGAAGGGGTAATGAAGACAACCCTGTTTGAAGTAGTAGACAACGACATAGGCTAGAACATTATTCTTGGAAGACCATAGTTACACAAAATGAAGGTTGTGCTGTCGACATACCACTAACGTCTAAAATTCCCAACTCCAGAGGGAATTAAACAAATAAGAAGAGATCAACCAGCGGCAAGGGAGATGAACGTGATCTCTGTTTCCAGTAGAAAAGGGAAGGAACATGCAGGATAGAAATTATAGGAACCGACGCCTACTCCCGATCCAAACGAAGTCAACAAAGGGGGGAGTCGTCGGAATCCTATCAGGTACCGAGGCATTTCCAGGTACCAAAAGAAATGGACGCAACCAAATTCATAGCGGAAGAACTCAAACAAGTTGCACTGTTCGAGAAATTCTTGGAGAGGAAACTTTATTTGGGGAGAGGACTAAACCCCGAGCTTAGGTCAAGATTTATAAAATTTCTTAAATTTAATTTGATTGTTTTATGTGGTCGCATGCGGATATGACAAGTATCCCTCTAGAGGTGGTCGTGCGCAAGTTAAGCCTAGATCCCAACATCCCTCAGGTAAGGCAGAAGAAACACCCTATTGCAGAGGATAGAAATAAGTTTGTTAAAGAAGAGGTAACTCGATTGCTTGATA
Organism: Nicotiana tabacum; assembly: GCF_000715075.1. Taxonomy (NCBI): domain Eukaryota; kingdom Viridiplantae; phylum Streptophyta; class Magnoliopsida; order Solanales; family Solanaceae; genus Nicotiana; species Nicotiana tabacum. The sequence goes on from NC_134087.1 coordinate 122,999,891, forward strand.
TCGGTTCAATCCGGGAGGTAAAGTATCCTAACTAGCTTGCTAATGTAGTAGTAGTTCCAAAAAAGAATAATAAATTTTGCATGTGCGTAGATTATAAGATCTGAATAAGGCGTCCCCAAAAGACTCGTTCCCATTACCAAACATTAATCAAATGATTGATGCGACGGTCGAGCATGAGTTGATGAGTTTCCTCGATGCATATTCCGGGTACAACCAAATCAAAATAAACTTGGAGGATCACTAAAAAACTTCGTTCATACCAAACTTTGGCATATATTGTTATAATATGATGCCTTTCGGGCTCAGAAACGCCGGAGCCACTTATCAGAGGCTTGTGAACAAAATGTTTGAAAACAAATAGGGAAAACAATGGAAGTTTACATAGATAATACACTGGTTAAGTCTTTGAATGTAGGTGATCATCTTAAACACCTCCAAGAAACCTTTGACATCCTAAGGAAGCACAAAATGAAGCTTAACCCCAAAAAATGTGCATTCAGTGTCAGCTCCGATAAATTCTTGGAATTCCTGATGTCACAAAGGGGGATCAAAGTCAATCCCGATAAAATTAAAGTCATCGAGGACATTCTCGACCAGCTAACAAATGTGAAAGAGGTTTAGAGGTTAACGCGAAGACTGACTGCTTTAAGCAGGTTCATTCCCGGTCTTTAAAAAAATGTCATCACTTTTGAAAAAGAAGAAAAACTTTGAATGGACTCCAGAATGCTAGCAGGCTTTGAAAGATTTTAAAAGGTATTTATCGAGCCCTTCGTTATTATATAAACCGGAGGAAGGAGAACAATTGCTGATTTACTTAGCGGTCTCAAAGGTAGCGGTAAATGCCGTTTTGGCCCATAAAGATGAAGGTATGCTGTCTCCTATCTATTATATTAGAAAAATTTTAACGGGAGCGAAAACTCGCTACCCACACCTCGAAAATTAGCCTTAGCTTTCGTAGTTGTCGCTCGAAAGCTTAGGACTTATTTTCAGTGCCACCCAATAGTCGTGGTGACAACCTTCCCCCTATGGAATATCCTTGAACAACCTGAACTTTTGAGGCCAACTAGCCAAATGGGCAGTCGAAATGAGTGAATTTGACATAGAGTATAAACCTAGGATTGTGATCTAGGCCGACTTCGTGGCTGATTTCAGTCCCACACGGTTGCCTTTGTCTACCAAAGAAGCGGTGATGGTGTCGAAAATGACATGGGGAGTCTAGAACTTGTTCACGGATGGGGCTTCCATTGTGAAAGGTTCTGGGCTCGGGGTAGTACTAATTACGCCCCCGGGAGAAACCCTGAGGCAGGCTATAAGAACTGATCCCTTGACTAACAATGAGGTCGAGTATGAGGCTTTGATTATAGGACTTAAACTGGCCCGGGGACTAGACTCTGAGGTCATTAAAATCAAATGCGGTTCCCAACTAGTAGTAAATCAGGTATACGAGATCTTCGACACCAAAGAGGAATGCATGCAGCAACATATAGTGAAATTCTAGACTTTTCTCGCACGATTCAGGGAATGGCTAATCACCCACATCTTGAGGTAAGAAAATGCCGAAGCAGATGCACTGGCCGACCTAGGCTCGTCCTCGAAAATGAAAGGATCTAACTCTAGTACGATCGTACAACTCATGCGTTCGGTATTGGATGTGAACGGTTATTATGAAGTAAATACGACCAATTTGGTCTGGGACTGGAGAAACGAGATCATTAACTATCTTGAGCATGGTAAACTACTCGAAAATCCCAAGACATCCCAGGCACTCCGTACTAAAGCAGCTCATTACTACTTCATGGGAGGCAAGTTGTATAGAAAGTCTTTCCAAGGACCGTTGGCTCGATGTTTAGGAGCCTCCGAGGCTAATTACATCATTAGAGAAGTTCACAAAGGAATCTGTGAAAATCACTCGGGTGCAGAATTGTTAGTATTAAAGCTAATTAGGGCAAGATACTACTGCCCCGAATGGAACAAGACACTAAGGCATTTATTCAGAAATGTGATAACTGTCAATGCCATGCTTCGTTGGTGCATCAACCAGTAGAGCTATTACATTCGGTATTGTCGCCTTGGAAATTCATTAAATTGGGAATGAACATAGTTAGTCTGTTGTCGCGGCTCCTAGTAAGGTAAGATTTCTTTTGATTTTAACTGACTACTTCTCTAAGTGGGTTGAAGCAGTTCCTTACCAAAAAATTGGTGAGTGCAAAGCGATCGATTTCCTATGGGAGAACATAATTTGCAGGTTCGTGATACCAAAGGAAATAGTCTACGACAACAAGCCACAATTTATAGGCACAAACATCACAAAATTCTTTGAATACTTGAAAATCAAAAGAATTACATATTCACCATACCACCCTAGCACAAATGGCTAAGCGGAATTGACAAACAAAGTGACTATTCAATATCTCAAAAAGAGATTGGAAACAGCCAAAGCAAACGGCCCGAAGAGTTAATCGGAGTACTATGGGAATACCAAATGACGGACAAGTCAAGCATGGGAGAAACACCTTTCTCTCTCTTATACAGAGCACATGTCCTGATCCTGGTGAAAGTGGGAGAACCTACCATGAGATACTTTCGGGCAGACGAAGAAGCAAACGACGAAGCATTGTTGGTTATATTAGAGTTGCTCGACGAACGCAAAGACTTGGAACATATAAGGTTAGACGACGTGAAACCCGATCTAACGATCATAGCCGTGGAGGTGTGTCACTCGATCTACATATAATACCGTTGCAGCGTGAAACCCAATCCAAACATGATATTATTGCAGCTTGTAACCCGATCCAAACATCATAGTCGTGGCAGCATGCCACTCGGTCCACATAACAATTAATAATGAAATACCCATCAAGTCATAATGCTCATACCCACAAAATGCTTGAATATCGACCACAAGCACACCAAGTTCATAACTACAACCCTGGGGAGACGAATAGTGCCATGCGCTACAAAAATTCAAGCACGATTAGGGTGCAATAAATGACCTGCATCTCAAGAGCCATCTTTCTCATATAACACCACAAACTACCTGAGATCACAACACTCGTGCTAATAAACCAGTAGTCTCACACTCACATGGCATAATAGAGTATCACATAGAAGAGCTGACGATGGAAAAAACATCAAATGCCCAAAGACGCCTCCATAAGCGACGTTATGTTGAATGAACACGTCCGACCTGATGTAGAGCACACACTCACATTAGATCTACCACCGATCCCTAAGCCGATTCTGATCATCCCCAAATAGGTCTATAACCTCCCAAGGAACCCACAATGACCCTATCCGTAACATATACGATCGAGAGTCAAATCCGAAACAACTTCCACAGTCAACAACTAAAGGAATAAATCATTTCTCAGACATGAACTCTCCAATCATCGACAATACCAGAATCTTCATACCTAATTTCAATCTTTAACACTTAGATGACTAACACATCACACTCATACAATCATCCCGTGGGATATACTTGTTTGACTCAAAAGATATTAAAACCTTTTTGAGCAAATCAATCAAAGATGAAGGGGTAAATCTTAATCAGACATAATTAATTCCAGATCGAGAAGCTAAGAGAAAGGATCACACATGGGATAAAAGAAATATAAATGATCTTATTCAGATTCAATGTTGTATCCCTCATCAATAAATGAGGAAGTAGGTTTACATATTATTCTAGAGGTCATTTCTTCTGTCTCCAGAATACTCGAATAGAGCTTTTCATTCTTTAGAGGGAGGTAGGAGGAGCATCCCCCTTGTTGAAAGCTTTCCTTGGCTATATATAATCAAGGCATCTTTGCCCTTTGCTTGACTTGACATCCTCTTGCCACCAATGTGCCTTGGCCATGATTTTAGGCTCCACTCTTACCGACTCGTCGGATGTTAGAGAGGAGAAATGGAGTGGGCTCTATTAACTTTCACTGCCCGGTTAATTAGACAGGGCGTTGGTCAACTCGGTCGTGACGGTCAGATTTTGTCCAATACAGTTAGTCCCTCCATCTGTCGGGGTTGTCCTATGTTGGGCTCGATAGACATATCATGATCGTGACGAATTCAAGAGAAATCTGACTTACGACTCTTCGTTCCTTAGTCACATTTTGTGGGATTTTAGCGAAGTGGGGACGTTCTGTTGATCTCCCTGGACCGTTGCGGCAGTTTCAAAACCGAAATGTCGTTGGGTATTGAAGCATTGTTTCATGGTTATCGCCATTATGACACACATTTCTGGGATACTGAAACGGTTCGTGCCCTATCAGATTCGATTGGCGACTCTTGGGTTTCGTGCTCGGGGATATATGTCCCATATAAAAAAAGGAAGCTTGTCATTCGATTAACACACTTCTTCATATTTCACTTGGAAGAATTCTGCTGATATACTTTCTTTCCAGTACCTCAAATTTCTACGTGCCCCCTAATTTACTGAAAACTTTTATCTCTTCTTTCTGTTATTTCTTTGCGTATTTCTGACAAGAATGGATGGTGATTATTCTCATGACAATCTCCCTATTGTTGATCTGGTACTGGAAAGTGCTGCTCAGATCGCCGGAGGGGCAGATGTGGTGGAGGATGAGGAGGTCCCATCAGTGATTGAGATCTTACCCCGCCCTGGGAGAGAGCCGACTAACTTCACTACTCCCGCCGAGGTCGAACTGGAACCTATTCACTCTGTTCTGAGGGGGAGGGATATTGCAGAGTTGAAAGAAAGGTGGGAGATCCCCGGTTATATTGATATGCGATCGGCAGTAGGAAAAGACATAGTTCATTTCGACCGCCCCGGGTACTATGTGTTCTACGCCTACCCATTCATTGTAGGGTACACATTTCCTCTTTCCCTGTTGGTAGTGTATTTTTGCCATTTCTACGAAGTGTGCCCCGCCCAACTTTCGCCATATTTATACAAGGTATTCCTTATGCTGCTCAGTATGTTGAACTTGCCGGTCGTGAGGTCACTTTGGACCATATGCTCAGCATCTTTGCTCCTCAACTCATTCATGGTTCAATGATTCACATGCGTCCTCGAGGGTCGAGGGGTCTAGTGGTGAAGATGGATGATAGGACCAACCGTCGTTTCTACAAGAATTACTTTTATGTGCGGACTGAGAATACTGTGGCGGACGCAACGGGATTCCCTGAGAAATGGAACTTTGCACGTAAGTTTGTATTTTTAGTCGTTGAAGTGCTCGACCATTTTCTATGGGTACTAAACTTCATCATGTCTTTGCAACTGAGAGATTGCCCCCTCCGCCTGTCGAAGCTATCCGTGAATGGGTGGAGGCCATACTTCCCCATACGGTGGGGATTCGCACATGGTCGACCTTTCATGAGAGGTTCGGACGTAGGCCCCTTACAGGTGAGATGACGTCTTTGTCTATTGTTCTTTCTCTTTTTGTTTAGCCTCTTATGTGTCATTTGTTGTTGTCAGGGAGAGTGCGGAGAGCAAAGGTCCCTCCATTAGCTTTTCGTCAGATGGTCGTGTCTACTCACCCTATTGCAATACCCATTACCCGACCTTTATCGAGGGCTGCTTTAGTTGAGTTTGTGGCCTTGGTTACTCCTGCGAGGGCCATTTCTCAGGATGAGGTTCTGACTGATGTCGTTTGTCCAATAGGTGGGTCACCATCTACTAGAGAAGAGGAGGGGTCGTCAAAGAGATAGAGAGTGGAGTTTGAGACGACGCCCCAACAGTAATTTATCTGGACAACTCTCCCCCGATGGGCTATGGAGAGGGCATTGTTGTGGCTCCCCTATAGGGACAGAGAAGACCATCGGAATTGTTGATGTTCGTGATCGACAATCAGATACTCCTATCGCTGCCTCGGCTCAATCAGAGATCCCTGCCATTGTTGGTGACCAACAACCTGTCGTGATGGAGAATCAGACTTCTAGGGTCACAGTCGTGATTTCAGACATGCCCTCATCTTCTGTAGTGGGTCGTGCTCCACCTTCAGCAGCAGAAAGGGGAAAAGGCGTGGTGGTTGACGACTATGAATCTAAGTCAGACCTGGATCTCGATGATGTCAGGATGTTTGAAGAGGGCCTTACTCATTCGGTGGTTAATGCGGGGGGCTCGGCCCGTATTCTTCAGATCCCTTCCGGTGTCAATCTCTTGGGGGAAGGGGAGGAACTGGTGCCACAATTTAGCCTGTTATGCTCCGAGGCCGAGAATGAGTCCCTCCGGTCTGTTCCTGATGCTGATTTGATGGACGAGGTGGCCGCCATGGGCTTAAGGTTACATTGCATTTTACTTTCGCTTTCTTCTTCCGCCCTTCTCAGAAGTACAGTCTAACCCCGTCTTTACGTTTTCCATACATATATGGTGGAAGTGGAAAGCATTCACAGGGTCAACATCCAGGCAAAATTTTTTTTGAAGATGTTGGAAAAGTATCATCGCTACCGCGATAGGTGTCACGAGATGCATGAGCGGCTGAGGACGGACCCCCGTAATTGGGCTCTTGCTGAGGAGTTGGAAAAAAGGGACCAGGAATTGATGCAAACTATCCACAGCAAGAGCTCACTCGAGGAGCAACTTCAAATTAAGGATGAAGAGCTCGAGTTAGGTAAGGGGGCCGCCGCAGAATGTGAGCATCTGCAGGGTACGTTGAGGTCGATGCAGTCAGAGATGGATCAAAACTTGGTCAAGGTCGAGGCGATAAGCATGGAGTGGATGAGAAAATTGACTGTACTGGAAAGTAAAGTCACTGGGTTGGAGAGCATTGAGAGTGCCTGGTCCGAGGCTTCGGCGAGGGCGACGGCCCTGGAGAACACCATCCATGTCCTCCAATCTGAACAGGAGTCGGAGAGAGCGATAGCTACCCTCAGGGAGGCAAGGCTCGAGGAGCGCATCGGCGTGATTGATCAAGAGGAATCGGTTTTGGGAGACCGTGTCGCGACTCTGGAGGAAGAAAATGAGCGTTTGTTGGCTCAGGTTGAGTCCTCCTCCGCTGTCGTCCCCTGCCATATGCACGAGCTCTAGGTTTATGACGAAGCTCAGCGGGATATATATAAGAGTTTGTGGGAGGCAGGTACCGTGGCTGAGGCTGCTTATGAAGAGGCGTGAGCGAAAGCATGGGAGGCTCGCATCAACTGTGGGTATGACGTGTTGACAACTAAAGCTAATGGGGATGCAGATGATGGTAATGGAGAGCCTCTTGGAGATGGTGACGATGGTGATGGTGCTGGTGCTGGTGTTGGTGATGGCGGTGATGACGCCGAATGAAGAATGTTGTCCTTGTCTGTTTTTATTTTCAATTATTTGTCGATTATTGTCCATTCATTTTTTTTTGGTTGGCTTGGGCCATATGTAAGCGGCGATAGCCCGTACTGTGACTTTGTATAAAGGAGAGTTTTCTTTTTCTTTATTATTTGTCTTGTACTTCACCTTTATTTCAACTGCTTACGGCTTTGGTGTAAGATAGGCGCCTGTATAGCAAGTCCCGATTTTTCTTTCCTTCCAGTGATCTTCTGCCTTAGGAGTATTTCGATTAAGGTCGATATCTTCTCCATTTGGCAAAGGCCCTTGGCCTTAAAGGGTGTTATTTCGAACTTATCGAAATAACAGCCCGTCGTCGTTCGATCGAGGCCGAACCCTTCTCTTTTTTGGCGAAGGCCCTTGGCCCTAAACGGTGTTATTTCGAACTTATCGAAATAACAGCCCGTCATCGTTCGATTGAGGTCGAACCCTTCTCTTTGTTGGCTAAGGCCCTTGGCCTTAAAGGGTGTTATTTTGAACTTATCGAAATAACAGCCTGTCATCGTTCGATCGAGGTCGAACCATTCTCTTTGTTGGCGAAGGCCCTTGGCCTTAAAGGGTGTTATTTTGAACTTATTGAAATAATAGCCTGTCGTTGTTCAATCGAGGTCGAACCCTTCTCTTTGTTGCCGAAGACCCTTGGCCTTAAAGTGTGTTATTTTGAACTTATCAAAATAACAGCCCGTCATCGTTCGGTCGAGGTCGAATCTTTCTCTTAGTTGGTGAAGTCCCTTGGCCTTAAAGGGTGTTATTTCGAACTTATCGAAATAATATCCTGTCGTCGTTTGATCAAGGTCGAACCCTTCTCTTTGTTGGCGAAGGCCCTTGGCCTTAAAGGGTGTTATTTCGAACTTATTGAAATAACAGCCTGTCGTCGTTCTATCGAGGTTGAACCCTTCTCTTTGTTGGCGAAGGCCCTTGGCCTTAAAGGATGTTATTTCAAACTTATCAAAATAATAGCCTGTTATCGTTCGATCGAGGTCGAACCCTTCTCTTTGTTGGCGAAGGTCCTTGGCCTTAAAGGGTGTTATTTCGAACTTATCAAAATAATAGTCTGTCATCGTTCGGTCGAGGTCTAACCCTTCTCTTTTTTTGGCGAAGGCCTATGTCCTTAAAGGGTGTTATTTCGAACTTATCGAAATAACAACCCGTCGTCGTTCGATCAAGGTCGAACCCTTATCTTTTTTGGCGAAGGCCCTTGGCCTTAAAGGATGTTATTTCGAACTTATCAAAATAGCAACCTGTCGTCATTCGATCGAGGTCAAACCCTTCTCTTTGTTGGCGAAGGCCCTTTGCCTTAATGGGTGTTATTTCGAACTTATCGAAATAACAGCCCGTCTTCATTCGATCGAGGTCATACCCTTCTTTTTTTTTTGGCGAAGGCCCTTGGACTTAAAGGTGTTATTTAGAACTTATCAAAATAATAGCCCGTTGTCGTTCGATCGAGGTTGAACCCTTCTCTTTGTTGGCGAAGGCCCTTGGCCTTAAAGGATGTTATTTTGAACTTATCGAAATAACAACCCGTCGTCGTTCAAGTTTGGAGAGTCCGACATCTCCCGTGGGAGTCCCAGTCTGTTTGATATTGCTTGCATCAGGAGGTGCAGTGTCAGTGAATATGAGATGTTGACGTTTCGCTTAGGTTTGCGTTGTGTACGCATTATAGTTTTCTTATCTGACTCCTGCCATCCGGCCTAGAGATATCACCGGCAGGAAGTATTTCGGTTGTGCTGAAGCAATTTTTTGTTCTTCAATCGAGATGTTCCTTTGTGCATTCACCCGCACGAGTCTTATGTGCTTGCTTGGGTGAAAAATAGGTGAGCATGATATTTTCCTCGCTCACGTCCGGTGGTCGGTGGGGGAGAACAGGTTGGTAACACTGTTTGCCTTGTTTGGTATATCGATGGTTGATGGGGCGAGGATTTCTAAGCTTGGTAATTCTACTCGGCTCTCCTTCTCCTAATGCGCTGCTCCCGTGTCTCGCGTAGGTTGAATTTTCCCTTCGTGCTTCTTTTTGTGGGTCATTGTGTATCTTGTCTTCGATCTGGGATAAACTAGGAAGTTTCACTAAGAAATCCCCACATACGGCGCCAAATTGTTTGACTCAAAAGATATTAAAACCTTTTTGAGCAAATCAATCAAAGTTGAAGAGGTAAATCTTAGTCAGACATAATTAATTCCAGATCGAGAAGCTAAGAGTAAGGACCGCACATGGGATGAAAGAAATATTCAGATTCAATGTTGTATCCCTCATCAATCGATAAGGAATTAGCTTTATATATATTTCTAGAGGCCATTTCTTCTGTCTCCAGAATACTCGAAGAGAGCTTTCCATTCTTTAGAGGGAGGTACGAGGAGCAGCCCCCTTGTTGAAAACTTTCCTTGGCTATATATAATCAAGGCATCTTTGCCCTTTGCTTGACTTGACGTCCTCTTGCCACCAATGTGCCTTGGCCATGATTTTAGGCGCCACTCTTACCGACTCGTTGGATGTCAGAGAGGAGAAATGGAGTGGGCTCTAGTAACTTTCACTGCCCGATTAATTAGATAGGGCGTCGGTCAACTTGGTCGTGACTGTTAGATTTTGGCCAATACAATACTTCCACAACCTTCCGCACCAGGTAGAAAAATCTGAACATCCATGATCATCGACTATGCTATTTCTATAGTACTAGACAAGCTGCCGTATTTCAACATCCAACACTTCTACCACAAATAGACCATCCTCAGGCTGCCCGAAAATAATGTGAGCATACTTTGAACATCTGAAATCTTCCCCCGCTCTTCCGAGATCATGATATTCTTATCAACATCAAATCATAGCCTTGATCCTCAACTTCTAATTTCCATGCCTCTCACTGCACCTAACATGCTGTTATGCGAGAATACAAGAATTTTATCATAACTCCTGAACTACTAATAGAATAAATACTTCATTGGCTAGAAGCCTTTAATTTAACTCATTTCAGAAGATGAATCGCAACACACAACCAACTTGTCATAACCGCGAAAGACATAAAACTCAATTCATGGTCTAAACCGTCATAACTATTCCGGGACCCATTTACACATGACCAAGCCATCAAAATCAAATACCTCCAAATCAATTAATTCACGATGGGTGTCAAGCTCACATGTACAATCACGAACCACCTGTATAGACTTAACGCACCATAGGAATCATTTCCATAACCTTGTTGATTCAAACCATTACTAACTCACTCAACTTCTCCCATTTTACTCTTGATCTGACTTCAAAATAATAGTTTTATTCAACACACAATGGACCTCAAACAACACTCATCCCGAATGATTCATATCACGAGACCGCATCGTATCAACACCCATAAGCCATTTGTACCATCCACATGCACTCAATAGTATCTTCAACTGGTAAACCCGTTCTGACAGATCTTCTATGAATATGAAGGTGTTTCCTTCCATCCCTCTAACATCGCACCACAAACTCGGTTCTAACATAGAAGCACTCCAAGTCCCTTTCATAACTCGCTGTAAAACTCAATCCTTAACCACACAACGGAGCTAAAATCTTTAGACACCGCACTTTAATTCTTGAACCCACTAGAATCATTATTGAGAGTCACCCACTATGATTTGGTCCCGAATATACAACTAAACACTAGTGCTCTTCTAGCACATAAACACTTCCAAGGAAGCAGTGTGAATTCTTTTCCTTGCACATCACATCCACATTAAGCATAAATTCTGAGTCATCCCAACATCTGCACATGAATCGATAAGGTGAAATGTAGCACATTCACATTAAATTCCTTTCCCAAAATAACCTTGGTGTTTTTTTCTTGGTCATAACTGATCCACCAATGCACAGATAACCAGAAAGTTGCGCGGACGCACAACCAGAAACTTTGCCAAACGTGTCTGAATCACTCTTAAACATTCCGGAATGACACCAAATTTTGCGTACAAGTTACAAATCATAATACAGACCTATCCCACGGCTCGAAATCCCAAACAGACATCAATAACACCAAATTCCACTTCAAATAAAACTTAGGAAATTCTAAAATTTTCAAAATGCCAACTTTCCATATTAGGTGCCGAAAGGCTCCCGGGCCATCCGATACTCGACCCGAACATATGCCCAAGTCCGAAATTATCATACGAACCTATTGGAACCTTTAAATTTTAATTCCAAGGTTATTTTCTCAAAAGTCAAACCTTGGTCAATTCTTCCAACTTAAAGCTTCCGAATTGAGAATTTTCCTTTAGAATCAACACCGAACTTTCCAAAATTCAATTACGACCACCCATACAAATCATAAAATATGAAGTGAAGTTACTCAAGGCCTCAAACCGCTGAACGACGCGGTAGAGCTCAAAATGACCGATCAGGTCGTTACATTGTAGGTGCTGAGAATAGGCTCAAGTACTCTTGATAGTCAATGGATAAATGATCATACCTTACATAGTTAGCAATAGAATATGAGCAAGTAGTACACTTTCCCTTAGAGGTCACATAGTTCTTAATCCATATTGGTGTCTTAGTGACTCTTTTGGCTCTACTATTCTCTGCAACTTGCTCAGTAACACTAGTTTCTTCTGCTGCTGGTTCAGCTGCTTGCACTAATTCATCAGAATATGTAGACTGTATATCATGCTGAGAAGCAGATGCATTGTCTTATGCTTTTATCTCATGATCATCACTGATGTGTGGTTCTGTTGTTTCTCCTGTTATTGTAGAAGCATTTTCATGTTGAGTTGTGTGATAGTGATCTAGTAGTGTATGAGCTTGAGAGTGATATGGTGATGGTGTATGAGCTTGAACCTGTCTGTTAATGTTTGTTATGTCAATTACTGGCATGAATAGCACATCCTCCTCATTTTCAATCTACATGGATCTAAAAGGAAAAATCCCTCTCCGAAGCTTACATCCCTGCTAACAAAGAAGGTCTTTGTATCCAGATGAAACAACCTATATCTCTTTTGAGTTTCAGAGTATTCCATTAACACTGTCCTTCTTGCCCTTGGGGCTAACTTGTCACCCATGGGTAAGTTGCTTGCATGGCACAAACAGCCAAACACCCTTAGATGATCCAGTCTAGGTTCCTTTCCATAAAGCAGCTCCTAGGGTATCTTTCCATCCAATATAACAGTGGGTAACTTATTGATCAAATAGATTGCAGTCTTTACACACTTTCCCCATGGAACAGAACTGTGAATCTTAAGAGCTATTTCCACCTCTAAGATATGTCTATGTTTTCTTTGGATTGTTCTATTCCGTTGTGGTGTATAAGCACAACTACTTTGACGAACTATACAAAGAGAAGAGAACAACTCATGATATTATGAATTGAAAACCTAAGTGTCATTGCCTGATCTTAGCACTTTTGAAGAAACATCAAACTGAATCCTTACCATTGCTAAGAATTCTTTAAATACAATTGAGACCTCACACTTAGATCGAATTAGACAGACCCAAGTATATCTACTATAATCATCAACCACAATTACAAAGTACTGTTTTCTTTCAAATGTAGCCTTTCTATAGGGTCCTCATACATCAACATGAATTAATCGGAAAATACTACCAGATTTACTCTTACTAACTGGAAAACTTAACCTGATTTGCTTTGTCATTGGGCACACTGAGCAGGTTTCCTGTTGTTACACCCCGTACTTTCTTTACAAAGGATTTGTGAATGTAAGACCCCGTAAGTTTAATAACCTTGATACCGTTATAGATATATCTGATATGGTATATTGAGTTGTATAGAAAAAAATGATTTGAAAAAAATGATTTTATATAGTTATTAATATTACTACTTTTTAATATATTTTAAATTATACTCAAAATATAAGAAAGTTTATGAGATTTTCTTTATTATAAAGATAGAAATTATTTTATCACAAGAAAAGAAGGTTATCTTTTTTACTATTTTAAGAATTAAGCGTACGAAAATTTTACTCATTATATGAGATTAGGAAAATTATAAGTTGAGAAAATATACATATTTTTACATGGAGGCTTTAATGAAATAATAGTGTATGTATTAATTTTATATGGTACTACATGACCATGACAGTAAGTTATATAAAGTGTGTTAAAAGTGAGTAGTATTCTAAGTAATTTGGGATAGTTCTTAATTATGTATATTATTGGTCAATTACCGGATAACGGGATATTACTTAATTAATTAATTAATTAATTATAGGATAAAAATAAAATCCACACCCCACCCCATGTGGCAGCTTTTGCCTTTAAGAACATTGTGACTCGTATATATATTAGATTAGGTGGCATGACTCCACTGTTTCAATTTGCTTGCTGTAGTCTGACTTATAGGTGCTTTGGGATTGCTCTAGTAGAGGGGAAAATGTACATTTTATTGCAAGCTTTACTGGTAAATCTGGTTTTTTGTTATGGCGTGGATGATGAAAACCAATTAGATGTGCGAGAAGTGAATTCCTCTATGAGCTCAACATATTGAGGCTTATTGATGTTCTAACTTGCCTTTATGAACTATCTTCTCCATTTAAATTTATATGGCATAATTTGATGGGCATGAAGTATTTCAATTTATACGAGAATGTTGTTACTTTCAAATTTTCTTCATAATCTTACCAATCTGGAATTGTTCCTTCAAGTATGTGCCTGATTATGAGTTGGTATTAACTCTCTTCAAAGGCCTCTATCTAGAGTTGCAATCCTATCTTGTAACATACTGCATCCAAAGCTTGGGATTACATTCTCTTTTATCCGTTTTTGTTGGTTAAGTTTCAAGATGATAATTTCTGGTGCCATGCACCGGCAGAGATTGAAGTAAAGGTTGAACAAAAACAGTAGGAGAGGAAATAATTTTTTTTTTTTATCTTATCATATTGAGGGATTGTCAAGAGAATCGGCTCAGGTATGTTAAGGTTATCCCTTCTTTTCTTATGACATGATCCAAGTAACGATACGTTAACGTAATGCTATTTCATAAGTGTTTCTACTCTTATCAGTTAAGGATGTCTATGTTATTCATTCCTGCAAAGTGATATTCAAGCATGTCTAAGTATGTATCTAGTTCCCTATTGAGGTATTGGATAAAGATGTTAATGTTCATAATATAGTAATACATGTATCTTCATGCATATGCATTTACCACCAAGCTACGACCGGTTGGCAGTCATGCATATTTATTTACTACCGTGTTATGGCCGGTTGGGCAGATATGCATTTACCACCGGGCTACGGCCGGTTGGGCAGTTACCACCGGTTGAGTAGTTATGTATCATTATTTACCACATGTTGGGCAGTCATACATTTACCACCGTGCGACGGCCGGTCGGGCAGTTACCACTGATCAGTTGGGCAGTCATGCATCATACGATATGGATAATAGAAATAGTCTCAAAGAGAAGCATTATATATATATATATATATATAATCATGCATCATATGATATGGATAATAGAAATAGTATCAAAGAAACATTATATATGTAAGTATAATAAGTATGCATATACGGTGGCACTTCAGAGATTCAGGTTGATTCTTATATGTCTTTAATTAATGTTGACTTATTGTTATGTTTCAGTTCTGCCTTACATACTCAGTACATTATTCGTACTGACGTCCTTTTGTTGGGGACGCTGCATTCATGCCTGCAGGTCCAGACAGACAGGTTGAGAGCCCTCCAAGTAGGCTATCAACTCAGCGGAAGATGTTGGTGCGCTCCATTTGCTTCGGAGTTGCGTGTTCGGTTAGTATGATTTAGACGTGCATTGTTTGGTATGGCGGGACTCTGTCCCGACCTTTATGACATTTATGTACTCTTAGAGGCTTGTAGACATATGTCGTGTACGTGAAAGTTTGTACGGCCTTGTCGGCCTATGTTTTGAATTTGTAAATGATCATGTTGGCCTATTAGGCCCGTATGTCACGTGTATATGATCATGTAATAAGAAAGATACATTACGTTAGTACTCGGTTGAGTAAGGTACCGGGTGTCCATCACGGCTCATCGGTTTGGGTCGTGACACCTGTACTACATTATTGACTTTATTATTTAAGCTAGGTATATGTTGCATTGCAACTGCTGATGGATATCCCAGCCTTAGGTGCCATTGTTCTGCTTTATTTCCACCTCTTGTTACTGATGCTCCTACTATTGGCTTGAACTCCCTTCGTAGAATGTAAAGACCATTACTTTCTCTACCAATCTCCATTACCTTGTCATTAATAAGTCCTTGAAACACACAGAATTTAGGGAAAAAGTGATTGAACACGGTAGCTCCTTGGTTAACTTTGACACTGAAAGTAGATTAAATTTGAAGTTTGGGACATCTAACACATTTGTGATTTTTTGACTTCCTAAGATCACTGTATTTCCTACACTTGCTATGGATAATTTACTTCATGTTGGAACTTGTACTCTACTCTCATGTTGTTTTTCTAAGTTCCTTAATTCTTCTAATAATTCCTTGCATGGTGTAACATGATGCGATGCTCCATAATTGATTATCCACTCACATGCGTAGGTGCAAGATAACAATGTAATAGTACCTGCCACCACATTTGAGGTACAATCACTTGGTGGTGGCTTGTTCAGCTGGCCCATCAACTGTGAGTATTCTTCTTCAGTGAAGAAATGTCCTTGTAGTTGATTTTCAGTTGTTGCATTATTGGCATATGGTCTGAAGCCTCCACTAGACTGTGCTTTACCACCCAACTGCCATGTGTTTCCACTAAATTGAGTTTTATTCTTGCTTTTAAAATTTGGAGGATATCCTACAATTTTATAGCAGTTTTCTTTCAAGTGAACCTTGTAACCACAATGCTTACATATTAACCCTGCACCCTTTGGTTTGAATCCTTGTGCCTTTCCTGCTAACATGGTGAGTGGATCCATGTGTGTGTCCACCACACCAAGTGTCC
Source organism: Nicotiana tabacum (assembly GCF_000715075.1). NCBI lineage: Eukaryota > Viridiplantae > Streptophyta > Magnoliopsida > Solanales > Solanaceae > Nicotiana > Nicotiana tabacum. Next base: position 123,016,048 of record NC_134087.1, read on the forward strand.
TTTGGCTTTTTGCTTTTTTGCTGAGTGACAACTACATAGGCTTCATTAACAATAACTAGTGATTTCCTTGCAAGTATGTTATTTCTTACATTCTCATAGCTTTCATTTAAGCTCATAAGAAACTGCAACACATGTTGTGATTTCAAGTGTTCAACAGATAACCTTGATTCCTCACAGTCATTTGAAGAGACTGGAGCCAAAATATCCAATTCATCCCATAGGTCTTTCATTTTTGTGTAATAAGTGGTCACTGAATCAGTGCCCTATCTCATTATTGCAATTTCAGTCCAAAGGTGATAGATCCTTGTTAGTTTTGATCGATTGAACCTCTCCTGAAAGTCATTCCACCCCTTTCTCGCATCTGAGGCACAAACAATTCATGGCATTAATTCGATCGAAACTGTACTTCCAATCCAAGACAACACTATCACATTATACTTTTCTCAATGCCCAATTAATTCACCTCTACATCTGCTCTTAATACAGGAACCATCTACAAATCCAAACTTACCTTTTCCTCTCAAAGCTAGCTTTATTGCCTGCTTCACAGGGCGTAATTCTCTAGCTTGGTGAGCTTAATTGGGATCAAAACTAGCCCTAAAGTATCCCCTGCTTGGAGTAATAGTGGGTGATTATGATCAAGCAAGCTTACCTCATTTCCACCATGTCTGCAAAATCTACCTTATGTAGTTAGCTCAATTTTACTGGAGCTTCATGTCGGAGTTGATCCTCACGACCGCCGCTCTGATACCACGAAGAAATTGACGTTGGAGGAAGCTCTACTGCTCAATCAATGGAGTAGTAGATTAGGACACATGAAACAATGGAATATTCTAGAATCGGAAGAAGAGAATAAAAAAGGGAAAGATATTTTCTTATTACTCAAAAGTGTACAATGTCAACCCCTTTATAGACTTTACCCTCACGTGACTATCATTCGCAATTAACCAACTCTAATAGTATTAACTAACTCTATAGCGTAACTAACTCTATCAATAATTAGATTAACCAACTAAGTTGACCACCTACTGCATTACGACTTTAATAATATGCTTCATATTTTACTAGCTAATATTTGTATAATAACCTGATTAATTCTTTAGATTAACAATCTAAGTATGATTATGTTAGCATATCAATTAGTTTAGCTTTTCTTTCTTCCTTTTTTAGATTTATCTTTTTGTTGCTTCATAATTTTGTAAAATGTCAAAAGGTATATAATTATTTTTTTAGGGTAATACCTGTTATTTACTAAATATTAAAGTAAAACAAAAGCTCCATGTATTATTAGTATAGCAGTATACAAGTGTTATAGGTGCATCATGGTATATTGTGATTACTTATATGTTAAATGATATTCATATTATTCTTGGTATACTGTATAGCACACCAACAATAACAACATATCCGGTATAGTCTCACAAATGGGATCTGGGGAGGGTAGGATGTGCACGGTCCTTACCCCTACCTTTAAGAAGGCAGAGAAATTATTTCCGGTACACCATAATTACAATTTTAGCACGATACTATGATTATCGGTATTTTAAATGGTATTCATGATATTCTTTTTACACTAAGTAGAATATCATGCTTACAGTTGAATCATGGTATACTTTGTTTGAGTATATTAAATGATATACCTAATATTCTTGATATACCATATTTAGTGTTGAATCGTGGTATTCTTTGTTTGAGCATGTTAAATAATATACCCAATTCTTGATATACTATATACATTGGTATATCATAAGTAGTGTTGAATCATATAATACATTGTTTGAATATGTTAAATGGTATTATTCTTAGTATATCAAACATTTGTATACCATAATTTCTGTTGAACGATAATAATCTCATATTACGGTTGAATGATGATAATCACATATTTTGAAAAAGTCAAATAAATATATAAAAATAATAATAATAATAATAATAATAATAATAATAATAATAATAATAATAATAATAATAATAATAATAACACGGTAACTCTCAATAATTATAATCGATTACTGATTTTGTTGAAAGTATATTAATATTAATTTTAGGATTTGGTTATTTCTCTAAAAAGAATAAAAATTAGAATAAAAGTTAAAAAAATGGTAAACTATGAGCCCGTTTGGATGAGCTTATTTTAAGTTACTTTTAAGCCAAAATAGCTTTTAAGTCATAAGTTAGGAATTTTAACTTTTTGCTTTTGGCTTATTTTTGTCATTTTAGCTTAAAAACAAGGGGTTTTGACACAGTTACCCACAAAAACAAAACTATTTACTTGTCTACCCATTTGTTTTTCTACCCATAAAACTAATTACATTTCCTACCCATAGTAGTTTTTGTGAGTAATTTTTTCTTTATTCTCCAATTCTTTTTTATTTCTATGCTTCTTTTCTTTTTTCCTTTTTTTTCTTTTCTTTTATCCTTTTCTTTTTTCTCATTTTCTTCCTTTTTTTCTTCTCTTTTATTCATTTATTTTTGCCCAAATCGTATTATTGTTATTTTTACCACAACTTATTTCACACTCAAATTTCACTCCTTCTTTACTTTTTTTATTTTGATTTTTTTCTTTATTTCTTGTTCCTTTTTTAATTCCACGTGATTGTCATGCAAACCTTGATCTCCTCCCCTACAAATATTAGTACATACTCTACCATTAGCAGTAACACCAACCAGTGATGGAGCAAGACAATATAATCTACGGCCACTAAATCTCCATATGTACTAGTTAGAATAGAAATGATAATAAAATATTGAAAAATACAATAAAAATATAAGTAGCAAGAAAGACTTCTAGTACCACATGATACCAATATGGTATACATGTATACCAACAGAGTATATGATTGCTCTAGAATATTGCTACAACTATTTGTGACTATACTACTGTACCAAAACATTAAAGGATACAATAAAAGTATGAAAAAAATTACATGCTCGCATTGCAAGCTAATATTCGCAAAGCAACTTGCTCATTCCATATACTAACAGGGTATATAGTTGTATGGGTCGTTCCAACAATTGCCTATACTTATAAAAACTATTACATAATACACATAATCTATATCCATCAGCACAAAAATTTTCCAGCACTGCAAATCACGTTCATATAAATAATTTCAGAATAGAATTCACTTAAAAATGCAGCCAAAACAACCAAAAAAATGTGCAAACTACCATATGTTATCAATATGGCATATAGCTATACCAACATGGTATACATTTTTATTGGTTAATTCCCGGCAACTATATGACTATACTACTATTACATAACACACATGCATAAAGAGGAAAATAAAAAAATAGTGTACCACATATTAATATAATAAAGTATTTCAAGATATTGATCTATATTACTATTATTAAAAGAAAATCAAATATTGTACTAATAAATGCAGCTAATACAACCAAAAAATGATTCAACTAGCATATGATACCAATATAATATATAGCTATACTAATAGGGTATATAGTTGGAATGAATTGTATACCAAAATGGTATGTTTGTATACTATTTGAGTATACAATACAAATTCGTCTTCTTCTCTTGTTCAACTATATTTCAACCCAAACTTCTAAAATCTACTATAAAATCTCCACCAAATTGATTAAAACTTTAGCTACAACCTCCAATCAAATTTCCAAACAAACCCATATAGGATCGGATCAAAATAATTTAAAACTCAAACAAACCAAGTCATGAGTTTCAAATTTCAAAGTCCTTCAACGGTGGATTTGAATTTATGTACAATAAATCCCAATTTACCTGGTAAGTGCGGATGAAATGGTTTTTGATTCAACCCAAAAAAGAATCCAACATTGGTTTTTGGTTCAAATTGTAAGAATGGCGAGAAAGAAGGATATATGAAAAAGAGCGAGACAGAATGGGAATTTTCAAAATGAAAAAAACCAAAACGCTATGCTAACCCTCTCGTGCTGACTTCCTTCCCCAATTCATATTCGGTGTTGTTCTGCTTCTATTTCATTTTATCGGGTAAATAGTTTGGGCCCCATGGGTAGGAGTAGTAAATAGTTTGGGTCTGGGCATTAAAGGGTAAATAGTTTAGAATTAATGGGTATAAAATGAGATTTTCTCTAAAAACAAGTGCTTAAAAGCATTTTTTTAGTTTATCCAAACACTACAAAATAACTTAAAAGCAATTTTGACTTAAAAGCAGTTAAAACAAGCCCATCCAAACGATCTCTATTTCGCGCATTAGAGGATATATTTAGCACTTTTCAAAAGCAAAACTATGACAGAAGGCAGTGTAATAATAGTATAATACTCCGATACTGTAGGGAAGCTAATACGACTTTTTCACGAGGGATAAATTGGAAAAGAACCTTGATGTGCTTCGGAGCTATCATCCATCCATCACCCTTTCTTTCAACAATTAAGATTCTAAAATCAAATCCTTTTTGTTGCACAAATCCATCAGTGTAAGCTCTCTCTGTATGCACAGAATTAACAAGAACAAAGATGCCAGGTCCAGGACCGCACATGATGTACACATTGGGGTCTGGCTTAGGCCTGATGAGTGTATCTAATGGCCGGTTCAGTCCTCATCACTGCCTCACCTATTCAATCAACGCTTTCTTTGGGCCGGACATTGGATCTTTCTCTGAGTGGCTAACTTCCACCCTTGGATTAGGCAGTGCTTTGGGTTATGCAATCGAGCCGTGGATCCATGACCCTTTTTATTACATCCTTATTCTCGGTATTCCCATGTCCATGCTTTACAGCACTGCCTCCAAATTCCTCCTCAAGAAGGGTTTGCTTGATTCCGCTTCTGGGGTCAGCCCTTCAACTTTCTATTTTTGCATTTCTTTGTTGTTTAATTTTGATTGAATTGCCCCTAAATTATGTTCTTTTTTCTGCAATAGGTGGCGCTAACGAGGAAACAGTGCTTATTCCTGGTGGCTGCAGGCTCTTTGTCACATTTTTTCTTGGACCATCTGTTTGAGGTGACTTTTGCTTATATATGTTCATGTTTTTGTGAGCTACTATAATTTTATTCTGGTCCTTTTATGAAAACTTTGGTGTAATATAGAGTAGTATAGTGTTTTTGAGAGATATGTAGCTGTTTGTGTTATTGAATCGCAATGTAGTATAGAATTGCATTAAAGGTCTAGCACAGCTAGCGTTCTGAACGTGCCTGCGAAAAGTTTGGCTCTGGTCCTTGTTTAATTTAGAGTCCACAAGGTCCTAGCAGCTTCATAAAAGAGAAATTTCGTTTCTTTTAATTTTGATCAGTCAATTTTACTGAGCTAAATGGGGGCAAGGAGATTGCTTAGAAAGGAATTAACTAATAGTTGAGGTTCAAAGCCTCCAGTAAATCAAGCCAGGCATGTATACATAGAAAAATTTATCCTTTACTCCAACTAGCATTTGCCACACTATCAAAAGTTTGGCGATTTCTTTCCCTCAAGATTGATCAAAGCACATGGAAAGGTGCTATATGCCAGCTCTTTCTCCTATCTCTCCTAAGATGAATATTTTTACTATCCAAATAACTTCTGCTGGAGCAACCCGTTGAACTTTAAAATGAGACAAAATGAATCACCAGCATACAGAAGCTTTACGGCAGTGACTTAATAGATGAGTTCTCTACCTCTTTAGACCTGCACATGAAGCACCAACAAACTTATGATATATTCCTTCCTAAAATTATAACCCATAAGGATAGCATTTTGAGCGATGCGCCTAGCAAAAAGGCCATTAGGTACTATTGAGCAGCAAATAACTTTAGAATATCTCCTAAAAAACTTGGGTTCAGAATAGATTTGCTATTTCTACTGACTCGCTTTCCATGGAAAAAGAATCAAGGAATTTCTAAGCAGACATGAACATCAGCTATTTATCTTTTTAGGAAGTTTGGAATAGGTGCGAAGTAGGGAAATGAAAGACGTGGTTCTGATAATTGTATACTCGTTGATTGTTGAACAGTTTGTCACACAATAGAATTTTGCTAGATATGTTTAACGATATGTTTTTTGTTGTTTGTACTATCTTGAATATGGTTATCCAACTGGTTGATAACTTTTGCTAAAGGAGTGGCTTTGTCAATCCACATTGTATGAGTACTGTTGTCTGTTGTTGTGTGGTTAAAGTAAAGAGTAGACCTATCTGTATCTACTCTAAAAGATTTGAGTCTCTGAAGAGAATTTTGTTGTAGCAAAGATAGTTTGGCGATATGGTTATATTGTAGCCAACTTTTTTAATTAGCTTCTACAAGTTTTACTTGGGTTATGTACTACTGGAGGAGGCATATAAATGACTATCCTCACATCTGTAAACCTTCAAGACAGAGCGTGGGAGAGGATGAGGTAAATAGGGACCATACATGGGGAATTGGTTGCGCCCTGTATCCTTCCCCCTTCATCCCCCAAAAGAAATAACAGAATTATAAACAATCAAAAAAAGAAAAGAAAAAAGAAATAACAGAATTATGCAGGACAAGCTTAAAAAGGTTCAATTATTTCCAGAGAAACGTCCTTGCCTTAGAAAAGAAGAGAGTTATTCGGACTATAAGTGTGTTTGGTATGGAGGAAAACGTTTTCCTTGGAAATGTTTTCTGGAAAAGGAATAGTTTTGTCACTTATTTAACCATATTTGGTCTGTGAGTGGAAAATATTTTTTGGAAAATTAGTGAGTAGAAAATAATTTTTTGAAAAATATATAATTCAGGCAAACACCATTGGTGAAGGCGTAAGGGGGGTTGGGAGGCGGGGTGGGAGGGTGGGGGTTTGAGGGTAGTGGGTGGGGGGTGCGAGTGCGGGGTGGTTGGGGGGTTGATGGGGTGGGGAATAGGGTTGGGGAAGGTTGAAAAGAGTTTTAAAAAATATTTTCCCTCCTCTTGATAGAAAAATCATTTTTGTTCAATTAAGAGGAAAATGAGTTCATGAGAAAAATATTTTCCAGAACATTTAAGTCAACCAAATATGGGAAAGCCAGAAAATATTTTCCTTCATATCAAACACACCTTACATTTATAACCATAACTTCACTTGTAAAAAAAAGTACAACTATATCTGCCTATAAACATGTTTTTTTTATTCGTGATTTGATAGATGAAAGGAAAAAAACGTAGTACTGAATCTTATCAAATCAATAAGTTAATCCTCAAGGGAGGCTATTGAAAAACCTCCAAAGGCCTAAAAAAAGGAGGTGGTAATTAGAGCCTGATATTTTTGCTGGTGGGAGGTAGTAACTAGTAAGTACCAGGTGGAATTGTTGAGGTATGATTAAGCTGGTCCGGAATCTACTGTTATATGAAAAAAGGGAGGTGGCAATTGGAAATTGTATGTACTATCATAGACAAAGGAGGAAACTTTATTACTATTTGGAAGCACGGATTGTTATTTTAAGTAGTGCAGTCACCTCCTTCCATGTTATAGTTCGTGGGGCTTAATTGGTAAGGCTCTCTAAAAAACGTCATAGTGATCTCAGAATCACCTGTTTTCATGGTGTTTCCAAGAAATTGAGTCTTTTCTTTGCTTTTAGTGCAAACGCTCTCTCTACCACCTGAATTCAGCAATAGCCCTTTTTGCTTAATTCCTTATTCCTCTTGTAACAGGAAAATGGGAAGTCTACTATGTACACTTGGGTATTGAGCACAGGTTGGTGGGAAGGCCGTGCACCGATCAATCCAGATGCTGTTGTTGTGATTGCTATTTTATGTACCTGCTTGATCGCCGACTTTATTTACATCAACAGGTGTTTGCTGATGGATTATTCAATGAGATTTTGTTTTGTCTCCAGTTTCTTGGTCTGTCATTAACATGTCATCTTTGGGACGTAATTATTTTGCAGAGTGAAGCCGCTGAAACTGCTCAAGTTACGAGTTATCAATTCTGTCAAGCTGATCTTGGTAATTGCTACCTTATATTGCTTATGGTGTGCAACCCAAATATACTTGGTTCGTCCTCGTCGACCAGCAGTAGGTGAAGAGGCTGATCTTGGAGTCCTTGTGTTTTTGGGAATATATTTTTTCCTCCCTCATTGGCTGTGCATTATGTCCATGAACTCAAGAGATCCGCAAGAACTTTTGCCCCTTTGACTAAACAAGAATCATAATGACTAGTGACAGAAATCTCAAGACCAATAGTGAGTGAAGCCGTTAGCACCATTTTGTAGAGGAGCTGAACTAGTCAATGTTCGCCGTTTCTTTGGAGCATCTCTTAATCTTTAAGTTCTTGGCAACAGCTAGGCATAAAATTACATTGTTTCCTGGCTCCACAAAGTCAAAAGTGTAGAGATTGTGATTTTGGAGCTACATTCTTTCTTCCTGGGGTGGTAAGTCAAACTGTATGGTAGGTCTCAGTAAAATATACCAAGAAACATGGGTCAAGCTTTGTAGTGTTTCAGGTTTTGTCGATCAAATAATTTATAGCTCATATTTACACCTTTCATTGTGCATGGAAATAAAGAACTTAAGAGATGTTACATGATTCAGCTCCTCTTGAAGTTGTTGAGTTGCAACTTTGTCCATTTGCTCTTCTTTTCAAGATGGCATTTTTGCTCCATTTAGAATTGGTGATTAACTTTCCCGTACAAGTTTTAACAGCAAAAGGCAAATTGGCTTTCCAAAAGAAACTAGCATGATATTCAAACCCTATTAAATGTTTGTCACAAGGGAAAAAAAGGTGAACAAAAAGAAAGAAACAAACTTTTTTTTTGTAGCAGGAAAAAGGTACTTATATTAAAACACAGGTAGGGCTAATGCCCGTTAACATTGTCATTAGTACAATGCCATCATAAGCTAATATTATGCCTTGTAAGGCACTATCATTTCCTAAAGCAGCCATACGACCACATTGGTCTCTAGAACAGTTTCTAGCATATATATATCCAACTTGATATTTGTCATATACATCTACAACAAATTTAGGTGACAAAACAACAGTACATAATTTATTGTAGCTACGTTGCATTAGTGCTGCTTTTGCCAAAAGATGAGCCACCATATTCCCTTCGCGGAAGCTATGCTTCAATGTGATTGTCCCCTGCCTGGATGCCTCTTCCATTAACCATCTGCATTCATAAAATTAAGTTATTATAAGTTGTGTAATCTTCGTGAAGGAAACGTATGACCTCTGTGGCATCAGTTTCTACTTCAACTGGGAATGTGTGTTCCCTAATAATTAGTTGAAGTGCATGCCGAAAAGCTTGGAGTTCTGTTTATTTTGGTGATGTTGCTTGAATTTTCTTGTAGAATCCTGTTTGCCATTTCCCTTTGTAGTCACGAACAACTCCACTGATACCCCCTTCCAGGTAGTTGCTTTTGAATGCACCATCGATATTAACCTTAAACCAACCTTTGGGTGGCGGCTGCCATTTTACATCAACCTTTATGATTTTATTATAAGTATTGATCGTGCATGTGAGAAGAGTGTATTCTAGTGTTTGATCAATAACCGTTTTAACATTAATGTGAGAGTTGGTATTGTTGTGGTTGTTTTGGCTTCTGTTGTTCTAAATGGCCCAAAGAGCAAATGGTAGTGTATCTTTCCAAGTTACATAATTATAAGTTTTATTAGGGGTTGTATCCCGTAATAACTCCAACCAATTATTAATCTGCCCCTTATTGGTAATTGTCACTCTTAGGGTTTGCCAGAAAGCCTGAGCTATGTTACATTCCCTGAAGATATGGTATATTGATTCAGTGTTATCCTTACATATTGGGCAGGTCTGATTTATATTGATACCAATTTTAGCAAGGTAGCCTCTTATTGAAAGTCTTTTATGGTAGAGCTTCCAAATGAAAAACTTGATTTTGTTAGGATAGTTTAGTTCCCAGACCCACTTAAAGGTCAATGTATGGGGTGTTTACTCATCGACTAGGTTATAGCAAGAGGCAGTTGAGAATATACCACTAGGGTTAAGATTCCAAATAAGATTGTTTGGGTGATTGACTTGGCGTTTTGAATTTAAAGCAGTAATATTGTTTATGACTATTTGAGGGAGGTTAAAAGATATTTTTTCTAAATCCCAACCCTTATTATCCCAAATGTCTTTAATGGTTAACCTATCCTCATTTTGATTTAACGGTCCTGAAAGAAACAAACTTAATGCACATTAGAGATCTCAATGCACACAAGAGGGGTTAGGTTAGGTATCATGCGTGCGGAGAACGGGAGACTTGTGTTGGTGCAGTTAGTTTTTTTCTTTCCTTTTTTCAATGAAATTGCTATAGTTAGAAGAGGAGGGTGTTTGGATTGACTTTTAAAAAGTAGCTTATAAGTTAAAAACTAAATCATAAATTGGTAATACCTAACTTTTGGCTTTTTGCTTATTTTTATACTTTTCATGCCTAAAAGTGAGTATTTTAAGTACTTTTTATCATTATCAAACACTACAAAACTAGAAGAAAGCTTAAGAGCCAATAAGCACTTAAAATAAGCCAATTCAAACCCCCTCTAAAAATTTATCTAGTTAAGTGATAAATTTAAATAAAAATTTAAAATACATCTCAATTAATAATAATTAGATGCTAAACGTCATGTAAAATTTGGATTTAACAACCTCTCTTTCTTTATAAGGTAGGGGTACAAAATAGATTGTCACTATATAAAAAATATACAAAATAGACTGTCACTGTACAAAAAATATACAAAATAGACTGTCACTGCACAATTTATATACAATATACTATCACTATACAAAATATATACAATAGATTGTCACTATACAAAATAGACTGTCATTATAAAAAAAATATACTAAATAGACTGTCACTATACAAAAAATATACTAAATAGACTGTCACTATACAATTTATATACAATAGACTGTCACTATACAAAAAAATACAAAATAAACTGACTATACAAAAAATATACTAAATAGACTGTCACTATATAAAATATATACAAAATAGATTGTCACTATACAAAATAGACTGTCTATACAAATAATATAGAAAATAGATTATCACTATACAAAAAATATACAAAATAGACATTTCGGGCTATTAGATATAATATTTTTGGGCTGAAAGGCCATTTCGTGTAAGTGGAAAAAAATACGGGCTATTAAAATTTTGAAGGGTTATTGAAGGCAATTTTCTCTTTTCAAAAGATCGTTCTAATTCAAACTCATTAAAACTTGAATGAGTTGGGGGATCAAATGTGTTTGAGTTAGTTTTACCACCCCTACTAAAGACTATAGCTTGAGTGCAAGTATTTTTTTTTAAAAAAAAATTCCAAAATCCAACACTATATTGGCAGGAAAATTCCAAAATCCAATACTACTATATTGGCAGATGGCAGGAGCAAATTCCAAATTTCGCAGAGCGGAGCGACGTCGTTTCAACAGATGCCGCATCCCCAAGAAATCCTCGCGGGTGTTGATATATAGGGCCTCCTTCCACGCTGAAAAAAAACCAGTTTCAACAACTCATTACAAAATTAGTGGCAGTACCAAAATTATAGCTCGTCAATATTCACCAAATCTTTGTAAGTTTGGTTTTTTTTTGTTTAATTTTCAATTTCCACTTCGATTAAGTATATGCAGTCCTATTTTCCATTATCGGCAGTTAGGGTTTACCATCTGGATTTTTGTTTATTGTTATAAAAAACTTACTTTTCTTTCTTGTAGCTATCTGTTAATGTTACTAATGTAAATTTATCCTTTTTGTTAGTAAATAGCAATGACAACGGAACAACCAAAGCCAGCAACTGAAGACGTGAAAATGGATCTGTTCGAGGATAATGACGAATTTGAAGAGTTCGAAATTGATCAAGGTTAGTTAACACTCATTATTGTTAGGCTATTTCATCTTTCTCTTGCTGATTATCTTCGTTTTTAAATTTGAGGGTTATCATCATTAATTCTTTTCTATTCTTGCATCTTATGTGTGTTTTTAAGTGTCTGATTTGAGAATCACATAATGGCCTCATGAAACTCTTATAAGTGGTATAGCACGTGATGTGTGGTCAGGTGCATCTCACGGTTGCGAACAATTTAAGTGGAATAGGGTAGAGGGGCGGGCTTGTTATCCAGCTCAAACCGTGGGCCCTAATAAAAACTATTGTGGTCATTGCTCAGTGCTGACCCCAACTATCTTAGGAATCTGACTTATTGTCTGTAGGTATTTAGAGGAGCTAGATATTTAGGCTAAATGAGAACAAGAATTGGGCCCTATAATGATACTAATTAGTTTGATATCAGTTGTTTGCGTGCTCATTTTTAGCTCCTTCACCCCTTACCCCTTTTTTCCTTTTTTTTTGTTTTTGGGGGGGGGGGGGGGGGATGTCTAAGTAGCCTTCAACTGTCAGTGTTTGTAGGACTTATTGGTTGGACAACTATGTTGAGAAAAGCTCATGCAAGAAAGTTATATCAATAATTGAAGCCGGAAGGGTGAACGTCAAATAATTTGCACCACTTTCCTGAAGTTATTTGCTCTTCCACTTCCATTCATGCTTCTGAACGATCTGCCATTGACAAAATTTAACTTTTTGTGACTGCCTGTCATTTGACTAGGTTACACTGACCATTCTCATATGGTAGAATTGACCCATACATGTCAAATAGGGGTTGTGTTTGATACTCATATTCAGTTCCAAGCAACTTCGATATTTAGTGTTACCCAGACCCTTTTCTCTGGTAGAATTGACCTGTACACATGTCAAAATGGATTGTGTCTGATTCTCACACTTGGGTCCAAATGACCTTTGTATTGAAATTTTGCGTCAGTCCTCTCAATTTTGGAGCAGAATTAAGCCATCTTAGGCTTTCTTCTCTAAAAACATAAAATTTTCTCCTTTTTTTTTTTCTTTTTAAATCTTCTTTTATGTATTTGGAAAATCTGTTGTTCAGTTTGTCTCTACTTACACTTTACCTTTCATTTTCTATTTCTTTTTCCACTTTGTCTCTTCATTAGCATCTGGTATTATTCTCTTTATCAGAGTGGGAGGCGAAAGAGGAAGGGAAAGAAGTTACCCAGCAATGGGAAGATGATTGGGATGATGATGATGTCAATGATGACTTCTCTCTTCAGCTCAAAAGGGAATTGGAAAGCAACACGGAGAAGAAATGAACCAAGTCTGAAAGGATTGTTTCTCTTTTTTAAGAATGGACCACAGAGTTTCTGTTCTGTTCAGATGTTTCCCATTATGTAGTAGTCTTGCTTCACTGGATGCAATGAATCTCAGCTTTCACCTTTAAGCGTTTGTGTTGATAAATTTGGATGCTCTAACTGGTTTGTAATGCAGTTCTCTATGAACATAGTTTGAGCTGAGAAAAGTTGAGATTAGTCTTATGTTTCCATGCTAGTGCTTTTGGTTTTTGCCGCAATGTGTGGTTTTTGTATAGACTTGTCCTTCCCCCCCCCCCCCCCCGTTTAAAGGCCTATGATAGAAAGTGGATTGCAGGGGAATAGGAATATGAAAGAGCGAAGAAAGCCAGAAATTGTATTGGAAGTGCTAGTGTCAACATCTCGTACCTGTCACAAATAGGTGAGTACTGTTGCCCCATAGTTCAAATATCACCCTGCACGTTCTCCTTTCATTAGATATGATATATCATATATGTGGCAATTTACCTGAATTCCTTGCTCATGTGATCCTTGATGGAAATAACACTTGTTAATCACAAAATATCATTTGGCTGATGGGTAGATGTGAAAAGGACTGGATGCAAGAGGGTAGGAACAAGGGAAATGAGAGTGTTCCCAAGGGAAAAGCTTTCTTTTCTTTGCTTCCCTTTTCTTTCCTTTGGGAGGCGACGTCTAAGAGAAACACAGAAGAAGCGCCAACATGTATCTTAGATGCGGAGCAAACAGTCTTTCCACGGCACCTATCCTCTTGTAAACCAAGTAATCAGGCATTGAAGAGTATAATGTGAAGTGTGCAGCGGCATTAATCCGTTATCTCCTAAAATGAGCAAAGCATTATTCCTATATATTGTTGATATATGTAGTACATAAATATGGTACAAAGGCTTCGGGATTAAATTTAAAAACGAAGAGAATGAAGCAGTCAAGACTGAATAATTGACTAATCAAAGTAAACGTATAACTTTGCCTCTCTCAGTATAGGGAATCTCAACTCAGTTTGGATTTCAAAGTAACGCTGGGAAAGAGGATCTTATTCTCCTGAAAGGAGTACAAAGCTGGAGGCTAGAGCTTCAAAGAACATCATTTAAGGTAGTCATAGAACAGAAGGCTTCGCCCAACGAAGTAGCCCTACACCAGTGGTTAAACATAAAAAGTTTTAGATCAAAAGACTGCAATTTTAGTCAAAATAAATCGGTTGCACATAATATGACAATAATATAAGTTATGGGTACTTAAGGTGCGAAAAAGATAAATAAATAAGTGAAACAACATTAACAACAACAAAAAGAGCTACATCACTTAATTGTGAGGGAAACTTGGAGGCAAGGATCAGCCTAATTTTCTCATTGAACACTATATATACCTCTCTTTCTTCTTCAGAAAGGCCTATAAAAAGGTGAATTTGCTCAAACATGTTCAACCATTGTTGCCGTTCAAGAATTGGGTGGCTGTCTAATAAATAATACTGATAAGAGACATGTATAGGCCAAAAACTTCATGCCATACATTTGACAATGGGCATAAAGCCTTCGAAGGTTGTGATGTATCGATGTTATGATGTGTTGACCCGACTCCAAAAGGTCGAGGTCATGTGAAGAAGGCAAATCATCGTCAAGGACGAGATGGCTTGACAAAAGACGAGTACGAGGACAAGCATCTGTCCTCAGTACACAATAACAACTAGTTTAAGGATTTAGATTCTCTAAGAAAATATTCTAGTGAATATTTCTTTCTGTTGTACTATCTAGAGTTTTGTGGCACATGTACCTTTATAAATAGGCTGAATACATACAGAGACACTTAAAGTTGGCACGATATTTCATTTAGACACCTAAACTCAAGGATGTTCCTATTGAACACTTATACTATCCGAAACTTATTCCAATTAAGCATTTCTTGCTGAGTTGGCACATAAAGTGAGTTTCACCCAATATAGGCACGTGAAGACCCCCAAAAAATAGATTTTTTTTTCTTTTTTATTTCCTTCTTCTTCTCTCTAAAAAACAAAACAGATCTAAGGCAGTCCCCATCTCTTCACTGCCGGAATCTGGCGAGAGAAACCGGCGGCCTCATCCTCTCCAAAAAACCAACGACCCCCCTCTTCTTCTCCATTCTCACAGTCATTTTCTTCTTCAAAGCCAAAATTCTTGTAGGAGAAAATAGAGTTTTACCGGAAAATTTTTGGATCAGCTGTAATCATTTTCTTCTTCATGTGTTAAGAGACCCAAATCTGCCTTCGTTGTCTTCACCAAAAAAATATTTGAGATCAACCCAACAAATGCACAAGCTTTTTAGGATTCAAGTAGTGAAATGGGATTTGGGGCGGGGGAGGGGGGGTTTGGACTTTCTCGGTGTTATTGATTCCTCATCCTAATCCCGACAAGAAGATTCAAAGCACAAGTTTGGTGATTGAGTTTGTGTTCTTTATAAGTGTGATTAATAGAGTACTCTTTTGGTAACTTATTAGTTCAAATTTCAAAAAGAAAATTGTGATTTTCATATGGTGATGGTTGATACTGTAATTTTTATGGTGGTTGAAGAGGGAAGCAGGTATGGCAGGCAGAGGTGGCGGGCCAAGGTGGTTGTAGAAATGATGTGGAAGATATTAGCAGGGAAAGGTGAAGGCTTTCTCTCATTAATTACATTGCCATGTCAGCTACGTGAGTTTCACACGCTTATTATTTCCTGGGACTCAATTTTTTGTGTTCAATCGGAACACTTCACAAATAGTTTGAGCGTCCAATAGGTAATAGGCTCAGTTAAAGTGTCTAAATGAAAAATCATGCCAACTTTAAGTGTCTCCGTATGTATTCAGCTTTATAAATAAGAAGAGATGTAGTTCAAAGGGGATCGAACATTTTGTAAAGAACATCATTGACATTCTCTATGAAGATTCTTTGTTTATTGAATATATACAAGTTTTACCTTTATACTTATTTTCCTCTATCCTTCTCTCCTGATCCAAGAAGAATCAGAATATTCAATTGTTTATCATCATCCATCAGAAAGCTCAATTGAAAATCTCACCCTTGTCGGGTGAACCTTGTTCCATTTATTACTTAAATAGCATTTACTGCTATCTTTCATGTTCTTAAGTCATTATTGCTCCATTATTGTTATAAGATATTCTTATCTAACAACACACATTTAATATTCTTTATAAAAATACTAGATCTGCTATTTGAATATTGATATTGACTTTGATTAACCCTTTTCACTATAAATCTAACTGTATAAAAATCTAGATCTAATTAGGGTGTACATTCAGTCGGTTCGATTCGTTTTGGATCAATTTGGTTTGGTTCGGTTAGGTTCAGTCCTTTTTGAATTAATTCAGTTCAGTTTAAAAAACAATTATACATAAATATGTGATCACCAAACTGAATAAGTTTTGTCCAATTGGATATAATCTTTTTGATTCAAATTCTATTAAATAATATGATTATAAATATAAAATAGAATTTTAAATTAGCAAATGCATCCTTTTAATCTATATATAGCTAGATTAATATTATGTCTATTGATGCCATTACTCTAGAAAATTTATGAAATCAGTAAAATGACACTAGATGGATAAAAGAGAAAATTATTAAAATCACAATCAAATGAAACATGAAGATCTGGAAAAGAAAAAGGAAGCAAATCTACCATTTAAATAAATAATAAAATGATATTGTACAAAGAGAGAGTGGATAACAAAGATAAAGAAAGCAAATCTATAATTTAAATATATAATAAAAATGAGATTGTACAAAGAAAGAGGAAAATAAAGATGAAGAAAATAAAATAAATAAGAGGGAACATAAAGAAACGAAAGAAAAGGGAGGAAGGGAACATGCGGGATCACAAGGATTAGTAATGCTTGGATTAAGAATCAAAACATACTAGTGTCTCGATCCCGAGTCTTGTATGAGGAGCTTTGATACTTAAACCATGGCATCTAAAATCAGTTTGTGACTTGGGGTGCCATCTGCTATATTATAGCAGTTTTGAATGAAAATATTAGTACATATATAAAATTTTACCCGTTTGACAGGGTGGCTTACTATTAGACCCTTGACAAAGCTAATCGACAAATGGCGTGGCTGTGGCAATGATTTGGTATGATGGCTGTCATGCCCCTTTTTTCTTACGGAGTTCGAGTTTCAACATTCATTGGGAACAACTCATTTTCTTTTGGGAATTGGGTATTTAAATTTGAAGAGTCGCTACCTAACGGATTTAAGGTGCGTTAGAGCACCTAATGCAAGTAACTCATAAAATCGGTTTGTATTACCAGAGACTTGGGTAAGGTCTCGAAATAACCTTGATGGGAAGGTGTTAGGCACCCCTCACGGTCTACAACGGTGGGTCCCGCCCGAACTCAAATTATGTGAATTAGTCATTTAACAGATAGGCAGTCTAAGCACACATATGTAAATAAAGGAAATTTAACAGATAGGCAGTCTAAGCACATATATGTAAATAAAAGAAATTTAACAGATAGGCAGTCTAAGCATATATATGTGAATAAGGTGAGGGAAGTCCTAGGTTTGTTAGCCTATATGATCACATCTGTACAATACCCGATAAGCCTTCCTCAACTAGAGGGGTTACACGTGGCATTAACGAACATGTCATCATATCTTTTGGTCATAGTCTAAAGTGTTCTAGCAACCTCAAGATGCATCCTAGACATGCACTACCCGTCCCTTTATTTATATAGTCCCGGAGGTATTTAGGACTTCTAATTAAGGTAGATCTAGACTCTCCTACAGTAATTAAATGGAGAAAACTCTAGGCGAAAACAAAACACGTAGGACTGGACCAAGGATAGAACAGTTAGAAGGCTCATATTTTACCCTCACAAATAGAGCAAACAAGTGCACGTCTCAAACAGTAGGTTTTAGATATTTCAGAGAAGTCCTAGAACAGGATATCTAGGTGAGCATGACAAACAGAGAATATGCAGCATTCAGTTAAGGCAAAGCGTTAAAGACCTAATTGTGAGCACGCAATTTTTGTTTTACGAGACAATCACTCCAAAAGAAATAAAATAATAACAAACGGCCCTGCTGTGCAATTTTTGGATTTTACATGGCACTTTGTTAATTATTTATGATTTTTGCCCATTTTTATTTTTTATCAAAACAAAATACAAAAAATATAGACGTCATGCGTAATTTGAACCGTAATTCGGTTTGTTAAATAGAAAATCATAAAAATACGCATTTTTTGTCCTGATTTGTTTGCCTTGTTTAATTTTACCTACTTTTAACATTTTTTTTATGTATGCGTGTAATAAATACATTAAGTGTTGATTAATGTTGTTTAGTTTTTAGTTTAATTAGGTTGTATGTTTAAAAAAATTTTAGAAATAAAAAAGAGGGGTTTGAAACTTGTTTCTAGTTAAGTTTGGGCCAATTCCCATTGCAAAATCTGAGGCCCAAACCCCACAACCCAACCCAAAACCTGTGCTTACCCCGGTCCAGACCAGCCTACTTCAAAAACGTCCAAACGACGCCGTTTTAACCTTTCCTGATCTGGGCCGTTGATCTCAGATTGATCAACGGCCAAGATCACTTCCTCATAACCCATGATGAACCCGACCCATTTCCACCTGGACCAACCCAAACCCCCTTTAGATGAAACGACACCGTTTCTCCTAAGCCTTCAGATCCAAGCCATTGATTTCGATTGATCCGACGGCTAAGATCAACCCACCCATTCCATATATAAGCCCCCTACCATACCCTGCCCCCTATCCAAGACCCCGCCTTCGTCCTCATTCCATTCCCCTCCAAACCCTAAGCCGCCCCTGTATTCTTCACCATGAAAGCCGGCGGCATGAACGCCGGTGGCCTTCACCTTAACACCATAGGACCATCTCACCCCCTGAACATGGACCTGTTGACCGTTTAGTTCGAATCATCCTCCAGGTCCTCGAATCTTCATTTGAAGATTCGAGCAAAAACTCGATCTACACCGATCTGCCCTAGATTCATACCAGACAATCCCCGGACCCCCTTCGTGACCAAACCATGCTTGGTTTGGTTCGAATCTAACCATGGAAGCCCAAGTTCCAAATCTACCTTCCACAAAACCTAAAAACCCCAAGCCTGGTCCGTGCCTGTTAAGCCAAGAGGTTAGGGTCTAATGGACCTTAATCGAAGTGTTTCTCATCTGAGAAACCCTTCGATTAAAGTCCGTTCAACCTTAAAAAGGGTCGGTTCAAACACAAGCTGATTTTCTGTTCCTTCTTTCAAAGTTTTAAGGTAAGTTTTGTTTTCTCTTTATTTTTTTTAGTCCATGTGTTGTTTAAAAGGCTGTTCATGTTTTGTGAAATTTGTGTTTTTGAATTTTACCAACTGTGTCCTTTCCACCTTGCCTGAACCTCGGTGTTTGATTGAGTCCTTCTTCTACTTGTTCTGATAATGTGTATGTATGTATGTCTTGTGCAATTAGCTGAATTTCAAATTTGAACTGATTAACTGATTCCTCGAGTATAATTCTGCTTAGTCAGTACAATTCAAATCATGTGCTTGATACTGTTAAATGTCTGATTTTGGCTACGATTGTACATGTTATGATTAATATAGTCTAGTCGACATGTGTCGTCAATTAGTTTTAACTATCTAAACAATAACCAATCGATTTGCTTCTGGACACATTTGCTTGAATCAATTAGGAACTGAGTTTGTTTACTTATAGTTGTTATTTTGAATCAAAAATGTAAAAGGATTGTTTTGTTTAGTTACAGTTCTGAATTGGAGGGCATGTGCACTTGTGCACAACATGTGCACTTATGCACCACATGTGCATTGTGCACAACCTGTGTCCTGCATAAAGGTTTTTATTAAGTCTAAAGTAATTTGACAGCACATGCTGTCAGATTACATTCTGCTGCCCATATTCTTCTTTAAGTTTCAGAAATAATAAACATTACTAAAAAGGTAAGCCTGCCAAGGGAATATCATGGGGGTTTGTTTTTATTTATTAAGTAGAAACTAAAAAGAAAGGCAGCACATGGGAGGGTGTTCTGATTGTCCAAAGAGGCTGTTAAGGGTTTGATTTTAGGCATATAAAAGGGGGACAGAAAAGATTAGGGAGGACATCAGATAGACCCAAGAGGAGGAGAGCAAAAATACATACACATACACACATAAGTCAGGCATACAGACTTTAAGATAGACATAGATACACACACACAGACAGAAAAAGAGAGAATACACATAGAAAAATTTAGTTTTGGAGATTGAGGGTAGCAGTTCTGAAAAACAGAAAACTGGAAAGAACTCTGTTTGATAACACAGACAGACAAAACTAGAAATTGCATTCTTCTTGCTGTCTTGATTTCAATGGTCTTGACCTGTTTGTCCAATACATGATTTCTTCTAAATCCAACTGAGTCTGCTGGTTGTTTGTTGGTTCACTCTGGGATTTGGTCTAGCTGGGATTTTGGTTCTACTCCAATTATTTTGTTTTGTTGTTGCTGCTGCTATTCTGCTATCTGCTGCCGCTGACTCTTCTGCTTCACTTCTTCTTTGCATTTCAGCATTCAGGTACACATTTCGAGTCCCATTTTTGGTGTTAACTGTAACAGTTCGAAAGCATAAAATGAAAGGAGTTTGAAGAAATTTAGATGTCTGTTTTTTAATGCTCATGGTATATTGACTTCTTTTGTATAAATTGATTAGTGCGTAATTCAGTAGCGAAAGATTAGTTAGTTAATACTTAATCAAGTTTTAGCCTCTTGCATCTTAGTTTATAGTTGTTTGTTAGTACAAGATGTAATGGTACAATACGTAGAATGTATGGATAATTGGCATAGAATTTTCGACTGGATTCCCGTTTAACTATAATGACATGCATAGGATAGAATATTTCCACCTTACACAATAATGTTCTGTGTTATTTTAGTTCTTTTATCAGGACCGCTAGGCAATATATAGGAGCACGTTCGAATCCCCATTAGTAATAATGCCTAGCGTTTAATTCCCTTAATCTAGCCTAAATAAGTCTAGTTAAGTTCGATTCGAGAAATGTTTGGATACAAGTATAGCATTCGGTCAATCTCGCACGTTTCACAAGGTACGACGCCTCTTCACTTTGTAAACAATTAAACAGAAATTAATAAGAATCCGTTTTAGGCCAAAGCATATAATTAAATTAGCATGTATCTTTTTTTCCTTCTCGTTTTAAAGATAAATGCATTAGAAATGTAGCCACTGTAGGATATCCTTTCTAAAATAGAGACGAGCCTCGCCAAATAAAAAATGCGAAATTGCGGGGCCCTCAACAACTAAACATAATAAATATTTAGAATTCAGGACAGGCCGTTTAGTAAACTTCATGGCCTTTCCCAAAAGTAACAATACACTAGTTGCTTTAGGAGCACCTTTAATAATTTAACCTTCTTAAACACGGGTGCACATTGATGTGACCCAAATCCAAGTCTCAACGGAGTCAAAATGTGTCGACGACCACGAGTGCATTGATTGTGACGTGGTTCGAGATGCATTTTCACGACGTTGCAATTCTATAAAAATAAATGATAATAATAAAAGCGGTTTAAACTTAATAAAAGCACGTAAGTCATAACATATATTTAAAATCAGATATTTAGCCATTATAACAATTTAAGCGACCGTGCTAGAACCACGGGATTCGAGGGTGCCTAACACCTTCCCTCGGGTCAACAAAATTCCTTACTTAGAATTTCTGGTTCGCAGACTTCATTTGGAAAAGTCGAATATTTTCCTCGATTTGGGATTCAAGATAAACCGGTGACTTGGGACACCAAAAGCCAAACCTTTCCCAAGTGGCGACTCTGAATTAAATAAATAATCCCATTTCGAATATTGTCACTTAAATTGGAAAAACTCCCCTCGCGCATTTAACCCTTCGGGGCCGGGCGCGCAAAAAGGAGGTGTGACAGCTCTGGCGACTCCGCTGGGGATGAGTGACCCAGAACCACTGGTTCAGGGTTCAAGAATTCGAGCTTAGAATAATTGTTATATTTGGCTTTATTATCTGATCTTTATTACATGTTTTGCATAACGTGCTAAATGTTGTCTTTTACCGCTTTGATATTATCTGAACTGTATATAAATTGTGCCGAAACCCTTCTCTTCTTACCTCCGGGGAGAAGCTCGCTGGTCGAGACTCCCTATTCTGTTAGTGTCAATACCTGAAATAAGAAAGAGGTCGGACAAGTTACAAAGCCGGACGATCTCGCGGGTCCCCGGTACGTAGCCCCCTCCTCGACTCGAGTTGTCCGCTCGGGTACACAGTCTAGAACAAATACCCAGGGTATAAACCTAGTATAACGAAACTTCATGCCGGATCCCTAGTAGGAACGTTTATTTGCATCATGTTGCATTTGACTTAGGGGGCTCAACACAGGGGTTGGGTCCGTCTAGGACAGACAACTTGAAATGAAAAGACCACCCTGCTGCATCCTATTTGTTTTGCGCATTTATTTGCTTCAGTTCCGCATGCTGACCGGTTTCTAAAAAAAGAAGAAAAATAGCAGCGTAGGGAGATAATTACTTATTTTGGAAAAATAAAACCAATGTCCAAGTAGTGTCGAAACCTCGCCGGAATTTTTCTAAAAAAAACAGAATAAAACCAAAAGTTGTCTTTTAGTTTGATTTATTAAAAAAAACATATAAAAATTTTTATTTTCTTTTTAAAAAGGGGTATTTATTTAAAAAAAAAATTGTTTAGTCTTTTTTTTTTGGAAATTCATCATTCAAAAAATATGTTGTTTCTCTCGTAGTATCTCTTTTATAAATTCAGACTAATAGTCTAAATACTTCCTAAAAAAATTTTTTTTTAGTCTTTATCTCTTTTCGAAAGAAAATAATAAAAAAATATTCTTGCTTTTTGGGTTTAATTGATTTTCTCTATTCATGATTGCGAGAACTATGCCGGTTTGATTCTCACCGGATGTGAGATACGTAGGCAACCCTCGTCGGGTTCAACCCCATTTTGCTAAAATAGCCAAAATAAATAAATAAATAAATAAATAAAAAAAGAATATGTGTCAATTTTTAAAAGAGTCATAAATAAGTCAGGTGATGCTGTTTTGTCATAAATAGCCGAATGTTTCCGAAGAAGGGACGCCGGAAGGCTGACTTTGCATAAACAACCACCTTTGGGTCTTGCTTAGCATTTTTGTCCAGTTGACCCACACAGCCTTAAAATCTTCGTCCCCAAAGTGTTTAAAGGCCGTGTTCAAAACTTGATCCCCTTTGTAAAATATTTTTGAGTCAAGTCATTTTTGTTAAAATCACCTTAATAAATGTGCAGGATGAGCATGATGCAAAATGAACATTTTTCAATAATGACCAAAATCCCTGTCAAGTTACGGCTATGGTGGAATGATCTAGGTGCTGAAGGACAAAATGAGGTCAAGAAATATCTGAAAGGTCTCGTGGGTTTGTTGGAAATCCAGCCTCGGGGAGATATCATAAGAGCTTTGGTTACCTACTGGGACCCGGCGCACAATGTTTTCCATTTCTCTGATTTTGAACTCACCCCGACTTTGGAAGAAATGGCCGGGTACATCGGGAATGCTGAACTTCCGTTGAGGCAAAAATACTTGGTCGCCCCAAGAGTTGTCACGGTACATCGGTTCCTAGATTCATTGAAGATACCCAGAACAGTCCACAACCCGGATCTGGCAGCCGGATTTTGTACTCCATGCTTCATATATGATAGGTACGGTCATGAGGGGGATTCAATAATCCAATCAACAAACTGTGCAGCAAAGGTGTTCGTCAGAAGTGGGACAAACACAGACGGGTAGCGTTCATGATGATGTTCCTGGGCCTTCTGGTATTTCCAAGGAAAGACGGAAACATTGATTTGAAGATATCCGGGGTCGTCAGCACTTTACTCACGCAAAGTGACAGTACTCTCGCACCTATGGTGGTATCTGACATCTTTCGAGCTCTTACAGCTTGTAAAGCTGGGGGAAATTTCTTTGAAGGTTGTAACTTGCTCCTACAAATATGGATGACCGAGCACCTCTGCCATCATTCCGAGATTTTGAGCCATGGTTCCCCGGAAAAGACTTGCATAGAAGAATCTTACACGAGAACCAAAGAGATCAGTTTGCCCAAAGGAGTCCTGGCATGGACCTCGTTCTTTCAAGCTCTTACTGCCAGCCAAATACAATGGACGCTAGGATGGTTGCCTGTTGATGAGATCCTATATATGTCGGCAGCTAAAACTCATTTCTTACTGATGGGGCTTAAGAGCATTCAACCTTACGCACCCTGCCGAGTTTTGAGACAGTTCGGAAGATGCCAGACAGTACCTCATGAGGAAGATCTTAGCACTCAAGCAGTTGAGATAAGTCCTAACGGACAATTCCCAGAAGCGAAGATTCGCCAAATCTGGAGTGAGTGTCAATATTTGAAATCAGATGCTTGCGTGCGGGATCGAGCCAAAGGAGAGACGACGCCAGGTTACCTTGCATGGTATAGAAGGGAACTTGAGCATGAAAGGCCAGCTAAGAGACCCCACATCCGGAATTTCACCGAATCATCGTAAAGGCAGTGGGATTGGTTAGCGAAGGAAAGAGGCTATTGCGCCGAAATCAGCAGGTTAAAGCAACAAGTGGGAAGCTTGAAATATGAGCACAACGTACAAGTTGCTACCAATCTGGGAGAGCGGAATAGGTTAATTCAGGAAAACGAAATGCTCAGAGCCCAGATCAAACAGATAAGGGTGGATGCGGATAAACAGCTAAGGCGTCGATCAGACGAGCAGTTGATAAAAAGGCTAAAAAGTGAAATCAGGGAATGGCAAGATGGTTTGGAGAAATCTGAAAACGTCATAGCAGAGCTCAGGGCACAGTGGGATACAAGAGCAGATAAGCATCGCCGATACCTGAATCAATTGGGAGGCGACCACGAGAAAACTGTTGCTAAAATGAAGAGAAAGATGGCTACACTTGAGATCAAAGCAGCTAATCAGGCCAAGGATTTCCAAATTGAGAGCAGATACTGGCACGACTCAATAGCCCAGATGAAGTTGGAAGTACGGCGACTGAAGCATCAGCATATACAGGATGCTCAAGTATTCAAGATATGTAGCGATCAGATAAAACGCCTACTCGTAGAGAAGAAGCAAACCAGAGATAGGATTAAGGCCATTGCCCATGCCATCACCAGACGATGTCTACGATGTGAGAACATGTCCAGCGTTACCGTCCTCTCGGCAGTAATGGGTTATGTCAAGCAGACTATGCATGAGCTGGAGCAACTTGAGAGGGATCTCACGCCTAGGACTGCGGCGAGGCCGAACGATGCCCCGCGGACACCAATTTTCAAAACCATAATGCACTCATAAGTCAAGCCTGTATCTTAGCATCTTCTGCCTGTTTTTCCCATCATGGTGATTTTTAGTCTATTTTGAGTCTAGGTTTATTTTCAAAGTTTGCTCTTTCTTTTGCAAAATGTAGTTTGTAATAGACCATTTCAACAATAAAGAGGTTGCTTCTTTTACGCTCATTTGTGTTTTTTGAACTACGAAATGATCTGATTCACGTAGGCATCGTGATACGTAGGCAATCCTCATCGGATCCGGTCGCATTTCTTTTACTGCAAAATATATAAAAAAAACATAAAAGAAAAACAAAAACAAAAAAAGAAAAAAGAAAAAAAGGGGAAAAATAACTAATAAGAGGAAAAATGCCGGAATGACGCATGCTCTCGTAGCAAACATGTAGTAATCCACTTAACTGTATAGGTGCATCATGCCCAACGTGAGATTGACTATCTGTTATTTGCTGCAAATTAACCGTGCGTTTGTCGTTGAGCATTCAGGGTCTTTGGAAAAGACGGTTGGTTTGGTGAAAGTCTGGCCTCGCACTCATACTTCACAAGGTCAAGAAGAAGTGTTCAACTACCTGTTGTTAGGACCAGAAGCAGTACTCACACTTACTTCACCAGGTCAAAAGGAAGTGTGGAAATGTCTTCAGAAATTCCATTGCAAACAATCCCTGTTTCCGAGGAGAGCTCGATCTCAGCCGTCCTCACACCTGAATCCGCGACTGCGGAGGAAAATAGAATCCTACGGCTCCGCATGTTGGAAATGCTGGACGACTGGAATAATAGGAAAGAGCCGCCAAGTGTCGTCCCCGGATTCCCTGAATTATTCTCCAGGTCAAGTGGGACTTCTAATGTCCCCATAAATTATCCTGCTACCCCATTCGGGTACCCAACCACCTTAGCCTTCTCTGCTGGATCGCCTTCTGAGCCTCATCCCCTAATGTCAGCCACCGATGCAAGCATGAACATCTTTACTGCACCGCCTTGCCCGATTACGACACAGCCTGCCACGTATAAGCCAAGCTTTGACTCATCCTCTTTT
Source organism: Nicotiana tabacum (assembly GCF_000715075.1). Classification (NCBI taxonomy): domain Eukaryota; kingdom Viridiplantae; phylum Streptophyta; class Magnoliopsida; order Solanales; family Solanaceae; genus Nicotiana; species Nicotiana tabacum. Next base: position 123,042,465 of record NC_134087.1, read on the forward strand.
ACATTCCAAGCACCATCATTCTCAATGGAACCAACTAGGTTCACTACCAGCACTAATCCTCCACCGCCTCAGTGCGAGCTTGCACCCGGGCAGGATCAGAACCCCAGAATTGCAGAACAAAATGAGATTGCCAAGAGAATGAGAAGCCTTGAACAAAGTTTGAAAAACATGCAAGGATTGAGCGGGCAGAAGAGTGTCTCTTACGCCGACCTATGCATGTTCCCTCACGTGCATCTGCCAGCGGGTTTCAAGACCCCAAAGTTCGAGAAATACGATGGGCACGGTGACCCCATTGCATATCTTAAGAAATACTGCAACCAATTGCAGGGAGCCGGCGGAAAAGAAGAACTACTAATGGCATATTTTGGGGAAAGTCTAGTAGGGATAGCCTCGAAATGGTATATGGACCAGGAAATGTCTCAATGGCATATATGGGATGATCTCGCCAGAGATTTTGTGAAACAATTCCAGTATAACATCGACATTGCGCCAGACCGAAATTCTCTATCGAATTTGAAGAAGAAACCTTCAGAGAATATGCTATTAAGTGGCGTGAACAGGCGTCAAGAGTGAAGCCTCCCATGGATGAAGTGGAAATGGTCACTACTTTCTCCAGGCTCAAGAGTCTGACTATTTCCAAAACATGATGTCAGCCATGGGTAAGCCATTCGCGGAAGCGATCAAGATTGGAGAGATGGTGGAAAATGGTCTGAAAACAGGTAGGATTCTAAGTCAAGCAGCCATAAGGGCGACCTCCCAAGCCGTCCAAAGCGGGTCCGGAGGAATGACAAGAGGGAAGAAGAAGGAAGAAACGACCATGGCAGCCTCGGAAGCAAGGGAGTATCGTCATCCCAGGCCCCGTTTTCCGGAAAGAACCCCACAACACTACTACCCCCACTCAAATTTGGCATGCGCTCATCAACCTTATATGGTCATGAATGCCCAGCCTTACGCCCATCCACCACAACAAGCCAACCGAGGCCCAGCTCCACCTCCCAAAAATCAGCCTCCTTACCGCAACCACTATAACCCACAACCCCCGCAGAATAACTTCCGCCCTCAGGAGCCACCCCGAAGGCGGACTTTCACGCCCATCGGTGAACCATACTCAACTTTGTTCCCGAAGCTAGTCCAGTTGGGTTTCTTGCAACCAATCCCTCAAACAAAGCAAAACCCGACGTCACCTTCTTACAAAGCTAGAGTCAGATGCGCCTATCATTCAGGGGCCGAGGGACATGATACAAATGACTGCTGGTCGTTGAAAAGAGTGGTCGAAAATTTGATAGAGCAAGGGAAAATAGTGCTAAGGGACGAGGAGATCCCGAATATAACTAACAATCCATTACCTGCTCACAATACTGGGCCGCTGATCAGAATAATTTGTGAAGACAAAGAGTTCGACCCTGCTCTGAAAGCCATAATTGCCATTGTCGACACGGGGAAGAGGCCCGAAACAGACCAGAAACCAGAAAAGGGGGAGGAGGCCAAGGCTATAAAGAGCGAGCCTGAAAAGAAGGTGGAGAAGAAAGTGGTACCGGTAAAGGATGGAGTTCTTTACATACCACGAGGTCGAGCTGAGAAGACGCAGAACTTCGGGATCAAAAAGGCAAAACCTATGTACGTTCCAAAAGGGGCCTATGTGGTTCGGGGGACGATTCAACCACCTCAGCTGAATGAGCCAGTGTTTATCGGACGCGTGCCACAAAAGCCAATGACCAACCCGTCCACAGTGCCGTGGAATTATCAAAAGACTTTGGTAATGTACAAAGGTAAAGAGGTCATGGGAGAACTTCCAGAAAATACTTTCATTGGAAGGTATTCAAATACCCAAGAACTGAACAACGCCACACAAAGGCGCTTCCCGCCAAAGAAGCCTGTAAGTGTTGAAGAAGCGGAAGTGTTCTTCCAACAAATGAAAATGCCGGATTACGAAGTGATAGATCAACTGCGCAAGTACCCCGAGCAAGTGTCCATGCTATCATTGTTGATGAGGTCGGCCGAGCATCAAAAGATCTTACTGAAGACCCTGAATGAAGCATATGTGCCAGTTGAAACCTCGGTTGAACAACTAGAGCGGATGACAGAAAGATTCTTCGCCGTCAACCAAATCTCTTTCAGCAAGAATGATTTACCCCCGGAAGGAGCGGCACACAACAAGGCTTTGCATCTAACAGTTAAATGCAAAGACTATTATGTCAAGCGGGTAATGTTGGATGGGGGTTCAGGTGTTGACATTTGCCCGCTCTCCACGCTGCAAAGAATGGAAATTGGGACCGGAAGAATCCGACCCAACAATGTCTGCGTAAGAGCTTTCGACGGCATCAAGAGAGATACCATGGGGGAAATAGACCTGTTGTTGGTCATAGGACCAGTTGAGTTTGAAATAACCTTCCAGGTGCTCGACATGGACACATCCTACAATTTCCTCCTCGGCAGACCTTGGATCCATGCGGCAGGAGCTGTGCCTTCCACTCTTCACCAGATGGTGAAGTTTGAGTACGAAGACCGAGAGATCGTGGTCCATGGAGAAGATGAGCATGCTATCTATCGGGACCCATCCATCCCATATCTTGAACCGAGAGAAGGGAGCGAACATACGGTCTATCAAGCTTTCGAGATTGTACTGGCAGAGCAGCACGAAGAGGGAATACCCTGCCCCCAGCCTTTCTTGTCTAACGCCTTGGTTATGGTGGCCAAAGAGATGATCCGGCACGGATTTAGGCCAGGGAAAGGGCTTGGACGAACCCTTCAGGGAATAACAGAACCCATTACCTTGCCAGTCACCAAGAAACCTTTTGGACTAGGCTTCAAACCTACTCCAGCAGACGAAGAGTGGGCAAAGAAAAGGAAAAATGAGGGTTGGAAGTTACCTCGACCATTGCTGGATTTATATGCAACTTTCATCAGGCCAAGGTACGCCGAAGAAGAAGATGATGAGGTCTTCACAACTGAGGAAATCGAGGAGATATGTGGGGCGATGAGAGAGATGCTCTACGAGGTCCACACGGTTCAACCAGGTGAAGGCACAAGCACTGCCGAGATGATGTACGTGGGGCCGAACGCCAAACTTCAAAACTGGGAGGCCACGCCATTCCCGACTAGACGGAAGTCCGCGTAGACCTATCCTGCCACTTTTCCTGTGTCACAAGTTATCTCCAGGACATAACTTGAACGTTTTCTTCCTTTCAATTGTTGTTTTGAATTCCTAAGTTGTAAACATTGTTGTCTTCCAACTTTCCAAAGAAAATAAAAAAAAATCATCATTGCTTTCCCATTCTTTCTTTTGTTCTGATTTTTGTTATTTTTCCTTTTATCTTTCTTTTCAGTTATAATAATGCGGCTTTAAATATGACATGCTTGCGGACTTCACGCCCAGATCACAACGAGCTATTTAACTGCAAATTAATGAACCCAAAACCAGAATATGATGCGGAAGAAGCTTTTAGGGAAATAAACCGAGAGTTGGAATATTTTGAGAATAAACCTAAGCCAAATCTGAATGACACCGAACCGGTTAATTTACGAACTCCTGAAGAAATCCGGGAGACCAAAATAAGCATTCACATGGACAAGAAAACGCGAGAGGCGATAATTCAACTTCTTTTTGAATTTAAAGACGTGTTTGCTTGGTCATATGATGACATGCCGGGTCTAGGTGTTGATCTAGTGGTTCATAAATTGCCGATTCATCCTGATTGTCCTCCAGTTCAACAAAAGCAACGAAAGTTCAAAACTAAGGTCAGCGACAAGATTAAAGAGGAGATCACTAAACAACTGAAAACGGGAGTGATTCGGGTAGTCCAATATACAACATGGTTGGCGAATGTGGTTCCGGTACCGAAAAAGGACGGGAAGACTCGGGTATGTGTAGATTACCGAGATTTGAATAGAGCAAGTCCCAAAGATAATTTCCCACTGCCCAACATCCACATCCTCGTTGATAATTGCGCCAAACACGAGATACAGTCTTTCGTAGATTGTTACGCTAGGTATCATCAGGTACTGATGGATGAAGAGGATGCCGAGAAAACTGCCTTCACCATGCCTTGGGGCATCTACTGTTATCGGGTCATGCCATTTGGTTTGAAGAATGCTGGGGCTACTTACATGAGGGCCATGACTGCCATTTTTCATGACATGATGCATCAGGAAATAGAGGTGTACGTGGACGACGTGATAGTCAAGTCCAGGACGCAGGATAATCACATCCAAGACTTGAGGAAATTCTTCGAGAGACTAAGGAAGTATGACTTGAAGCTAAACCCAGCCAAGTGTGTTTTCGGAGTTCCGTCGGGCAAACTTTTGGGTTTCATCGTAAGTAGGAGAGGTATTGAACTGGATCCAACTAAGATAAAATCCATCAGAGATCTGCCTCCCCCGAGAACAAAGAAAGACATGATGAGTCTGTTGGGCAGGTTGAACTACATCAGTCGGTTTATTGCCCAGCTGACAAGCACGTGTGAGCCCATATTCAAGCTGTTAAGGAAAGATGCGGCGATTAAATGGACAACTGAGTGTCAAGAAGCCTTTGATAAAGTCAAAGAATACCTTTCGAATCCCCCAGTCTTGGTCCCTCCAGAACCAGGGAGGCCACTTTTCTTGTATCTGACAGTCTTGGAGAACTCTTTCGGTTGCGTCCTCGGGCAACACGACATAACCGGAAAGAAAGAGCAAGCAATCTACTACTTGAGCAAGAGATTCACCGGCTACGAGGCCAAATACACACTGTTGGAAAGGACATGTTGCGCTCTCACGTGGGTTGCTCAAAAGCTGAGACATTATCTCCAAGCCCACACTACGTTCCTCAAAAGCTTAAAGTATATATTTCAGAAACCGATGCCTACTGGAAGACTGGCCAAGTGGCAAATCATGCTTACTGAATTCGACATAGTCTATGTCACTCGCACGGCAATGAAAGCCCAGACGCTAGCAGATCATTAGGCCGAAAATCCGGTCGATGAGGAATACCAGCCATTGAGTACCTACTTTCCAGATGAAGAGGTAAATACTGTAGAAGTGGTCTCAGAGGACGCTCATGTTTGGAAGATGTTCTTTGATGGGGCCGTGAATGCCAAAGGTGTAGGGATTGGGGCAATTTTGATCTCGCCTTCTGGTCAGCATTATCCCACCACAGCTAGACTTCGTTTCTTTTGCACGAATAATACGGCTGAGTATGAAGCCTGCATCATGGGCATGCATATGGCAATCGTTCAGGATGTCGAAGACTTACTGATTATGGGAGATTCTGACTTGATTATCCGGCAAGCCCAAGGCGAATGGGAAACTCAGGATGTCAAACTTATCCCTTACCGACAACATGTGGAGGACCTCGGCAAGCGCTTTACATCAATAGAGTTCAGGTATATCCCGAGGTGTCACAATGAATTGGCAGACGCACTCGCTACTCTGGCTTCAATGCTACCCTACCTGGGCAACGCCCACGTCGATCCTTTGGAAATCCAAATCAGGGAAAGACACGGTTACTGCAATGTAATCGAGGCGGGATCAAATACGCAGCCTTGGTACCATGACATCAAGAGGTTCTTGAAAACGCAAGAATACCCCGAGCATGCTACTGGAGATCAAAAGAGGACCGTTAGGTGACATGCAAGTGGTTTCTTTCTGAGCGGTGAATTGTTGTACAAGAGAACCCCGGACCTCAACCTATTAATATGTGTCGACGCCGAGGAGGCGAGGAAGATCATGCACGAAGTACACGCAGGTGTGTGTGGACCTCACATGAACGGGTATGTCTTAGCGAAGAAAATCCTTCGAGCAGGTTATTACTGGATAACCATGGAAAAGGATTGCTTTAGCTTCGTTCGGAAGTGTCATCAGTGTCAGGTGCACGGTGATCTGATTCATGCTCCTCCCACAGAACTGCATCCCATGTCTGCGCCTTGGCCATTTGTCTCCTGGGGCATGGACGTCATTGGACTAATCGAACCAAAGGCTTCGAATAGACACAGGTTTATACTGGTTGCCATATACTACTTCACAAAATGGGTAGAGGCTGTCACTCTCAAGTCGGTCGCTAAAAAAGCTGTAGTGGATTTTGTACACTTAAATCTTATCCGTCGTTTCGGTATTCCTGCGACTATCATTACAGATAACGCAGCAAACTTGAACAGTCACTTGATGGGAGATGTATGCGAGCAATTCAAAATAACGCATAGGAATTCTACTCCTTATCGGCCGAAGGCCAATGGCGCTGTAGAAGCGGCAAACAAAAACATCAAGAAGATTTTGAGGAAAACGATCCAGAATTCCTGACAGTGGCATGAGCAGTTACCATTTGCATTATTGGGGTATCGCACTACGGTACGAGCGTCAGTAGGAGCAACTCCTTATCTTTTGGTTTATGGGACCGAGGCTGTGATACCAGCGGAAGTAGAAATCCCTTCGCTTTGAACCATTGTTGAAGCAGAAATCGAGGACAGCGAATGGGTTAAGACTCGATTGGAGCAGTTGACTTTGATTGATGAGAAACGAATGGCCACGGTTTGTCACGTACAGTTTTACCAATGAAGAATGGCCCGTGCTTACAACAAGAAAGTCAGACCTAGGAACTTCGAAGTAGGTCAACTGGTACTGAGGTGCATTCTGCCCCATCACCAGGAAGCAAAAGGGAAATTTGCTCCAAACTGGAAGGGCCCATACATCATCAGGAAGATATTGCCAAGAGGAGCATTGTACCTAGGTGACATTGAAGGAAATGATCCCGAAACAGCAGTGAATGCGGACGCAGTAAAAAGATACTATGTCTGAGTGACGCCCCAGCGATCCCGACACATTTGAAATGCTGAAAGTTTTATTCCAACTATCAACTCTCTCTACAAGCCTTTGAGCCTGTTACAAAAAAAAAAAATCAAAACAAAACAAAAACAAACAAAACAAAACATTGATTGAGGCCTGAACTACGTTTGACTTGATTCCGAAAGGATACGTAGGCAGCCTCTCCCTGAGGTTCAGTCACACCAACAATAAAATCCCATTCACCCTGAAATTGAAACCCGGGCACGTCGAGCAGTTTAGAAGTTAGTATCATCTACCTCTCTTTACCAAGCACAAGCCTTCAAATCAATTACCAAAGAGAGTGGGAAACCAATAAGCGTCACAAATGGAGACCGGCACACTCTGAATTGAGAGAGATAAAATGAGAGAGTCTCGTCGGTGAAAACCTTCGGGCACCGCGAGGCGACGGGAGTAGAGAGACCAAAATGAGAGAGTTTGTTTAGCAAAAACTCACAAAGAGTGCTATCAAGCGATGACAGGAAGAGAAATGAGAGAGGTCAGCCAGCGAAAACCCGCAAAAGGCGTTGTTGGCCGAAAGAATGACTCCACCCAAGGAGGTTTTGGCAAAGTTCCGCCAGGTTTGGAATCACAGATCTGTTCTGGTTCAGGGAAACGCAAGCTCATGGAAAGTCAGGCGTCCAGTCCAAAGAGCATGTCATGTCATTTAAAGCCAGCATTATCTTCCTCAGATAAGTTTTTCTCGTCCCGAAAGAGGCACTCCTTTTCTGAAATTCCTTTTATCTTTTCTTTGTTTTTCATCGAATCTCTTTCATGTTTAAGCCCAAGTTCTGGATGTACCGGAAAGGATAGTTGGCAGGTTCGTTTTCACGGAGTTCCGTTTCATGAAGGAAAACACCCCGTTTCATTGGTACGTCTGTCCAAACTTGATGAATCACGATGTTTGATGGCGTTTGAAGTAAAAAGGAAAAAGAGAAATTTCCCCCAGCAAGTCCGCCTTCGGACGAATCCCCACAGAGTCTCCCCTTGTACAATCCCCCACAGAGTCTCCCCGATAAATATATATAAAAAAAAAATCCCCGTTGGAATTTCCCCAGCACATCCCCAGCGAGTCTCTTTGTAAAAATTCCCCAACAAGCTTACCCCAACAAATCCTAGAAAGACCGTTTCGAAACAAATCCCCAGCATGCCCCATTGTACAAAAATCCACACAAAGAATCCACTTTGTAAATATTCCCCCACAGGGTTTCCTTTTGTACAAATCCCCACAGAATACCTCCAATAAAATCCCCGTTGAGAACCTCCAAGCAAAACGGGACAAAATGAGAGAAAAGAAAAAGAGCCTTACGAGGCAAATCATCACGAAATCTGGAAATACAAGCCTGAGCAGTCTAAAGGGTTTCGACATATGAATCAAATCAATGGCGGGACTTCGCAACAGAAATGAAGACGCAACAAAGCAACCGGGAACGATCAAGGTCACCGAACCGACCGTCATTTCCGAACTAACAATTGTTCTTTGTCTGAAAAGTTGAAACAGGGATAATCCAAGGCAATCGTGCAAGAAGCAGGTGTCGCCCGAAGAAGAAGGTACATGGGTACAAGAAAATTTTGGCAATAAGGAATTCACTCGAAAGGTAAGTTCCACGAAACTCCCTTTTATCTTTTACTAAAACAAGAAAATTCAAAAAAAGAGGTCAGTTGTTGTTCTCGAATTTTGTCCCCAGCCATCAGCATTAGGGTTTTAAACCCTAAACTGAGCTTTTTCATGCAATCAGCATTAGGGTTTTAAACCCTAAACTGAATTTTCCTTTAGTCAGCATTAGGGTTTTAAACCCTAAACTGAACTTTTTTCCTTTCAGCTAGCATTAGGGTTTTAAACCCTAAACTGAGCTTTTCCATGCAATCAGCATTAGGGTTTTAAACCCTAAACTAAATTTTTCCTTTAGTCAGCATTAGGGTTTTAAACCCTAAACTGAACTTTTTTTCCTTTCAGCCAGCATTAGGGTTTTAAACCCTAAACTGAGCTTTTCCATGCAATCAGCATTAGGGTTTTAAACCCTAACCTGAATTTTTCCTTTAGTCAGGATTAGGGTTTTAAACCCTAAACTGAACTTTTTTTCCTTTCAGCCAGCATTAGGGTTTTAAACCCTAAACTGAGCTTTTCCATGCAACCAGCATTAGGGTTTTAAACCCTAAACTGAATTTTTCCTTTAGTCGGCATTAGGGTTTTAAACCCTAAACTGAACTTTTTTCCTTTCAGCCAGCATTAGGGTTTTAAACCCTAAACTGAGCTTTTCCATGCAATCAGCATTAGGGTTTTAAACCCTAAACTGAATTTTTCCTTTAGTCAGCATTAGGGTTTTAAACCCTAAACTGAACTTTCTTCCTTTCAGCCAACATTAGGGTTTTAAACCCTAAACTGAGTTTTTTCATGCAATCAGCATTAGGGTTTCAAACCCTAAACTAAATTTTTCCTTTAGTCAGCATTAGGGTTTTAAACCCTAAACTGAACTTTTTTCCTTTCAGCCAGCATTAGGGTTTTAAACCCTAAACTGAGTTTTTCCATGCAATCAGCATTAGGGTTTTAAACCCTAAACTGAATTTTTCCATTCAGCCGGCATTAGGGTTTTAAACCCTAAACTGAACTTTCTTCCTTTCAGCCAGCATTAGGGTTTTAAACCCTAAGCTGAGTTTTTCCATGCAATCAGCATTAGGGTTTTAAACCCTAAACTGAATTTTTCCTTTAGTCAGCATTAGGGTTTTAAACCCTAAACTGAACTTTTTTCCTTTCAGCCAGCATTAGGGTTTTAAACCCTAAACTGAGTTTTTCCATGCAATCAGCATTAGGGTTTTAAACCCTAAACTGAATTTTTCCATTCAGCCGGCATTAGGGTTTTAAACCCTAAACTGAACTTTTTTCCATTCAGCCAGCATTAGGGTTTTAAACCCTAAACTGAGCTTTTCCATGCAACCAGTATTAGGGTTTTAAACCCTAAACTGAATTTTTCCTTTAGTCAGCATTAGGGTTTTTAAAACCCTAATCTGAACTTTTCCCCAGTTGGTCAGTATTAGAGTTTCAACTCTAAAAACTGAACTTCTCCCCAGCTATTCGGTATTAGGGCTCCAACCCTGAACTGAGCATTTTATCTTCCTTCCTCAATTTTATGAACTTCCTAGCGAATAATTAATGAAATTTTCCTAGTGAAACTGGGGCAGAAAATTTCGTTCGTTTGTTTGTTTTCTCCCGCAGGTCTAATCTCGAGCCACACGAATCGAAATGACCCACGAGATGAGTCTCAACTTAGAATCCAAAAAGAAAAGGACAAAAAGAAGATGTCCCGAGATACCGGAGAAAATGGAAGGCGGATCATTCCAAGATTTGATTAAGGTCCAGAACTCTGCCAGTCACGTCTCGCTGAGTATCCCAGAGGTTAAACAAGCACCTACAACTCGCAAGCATCAAGATTCGGATCGAAGTCTCCAAGCAAAATCAGCTAAGACCCATGATCAAGTCGCAAAAGAATCATAGATAGGGATCTTGTAACTAGCAGTTGACATGCATATAAGTATTTAGTTCAGTTTCAATTTTTCTTTGGTTGTAATAAGGCGGTCAGTAAAGCAGGTGACAACAGCAACAGCAGTAACAACAAGCATTGCAATCCCATGGTAGTCCCAGCTACCGAAGCTTCCCGAACTACATTGACCTGATTCCTGTTTAGCCCAGGATATGTAGGAAATCTTCGGAGCAAAGATTCGGTCAAATCTTTCAAAAAATGCTTCACACGGAGTAGTCCATAGGCAAAAATCGCTCATATCCGCTCACTTTATCTTTGCACGAAAACTCTTCGTGTTTCCGAACAAAAAGGGGCAGCTGTGAGCACGTGATTTTTGTTTTACGAGACAATCGCTCCAAAAGAAATAAAATAATAACAAACGGCCCTGCTGTGCAATTTTTGGATTTTACATGGCACTTTGTTAATTATTTATGATTTTTGCCCATTTTTATTTTTTATCAAAACAAAATACAAAAAATATAGATGTCATGCGTAATTTGAACCGTAATCCGGTTTGTTAAATAGAAAATCATAAAAATACGCATTTTTTGTCCTGATTTGTTTGCCTTGTTTAATTTTACCTACTTTTAACATTTTTTTTATGTATGCGTGTAATAAATACATTAAGTGTTGATTAATGTTGTTTAATTAGGTTGTATGTTTAAAATATTTTTAGAAATAAAAAAGAGGGCTTTGAAACTTGTTTCTAGTTAAGTTTGGGCCAATTCCCATTGCAAAATCTGAGGCCCAAACCCCACAACCCAACCCAAAACATGTGCTTGCCCCCGGTCCAGACCAGCCTACTTCAAAAACGTCCAAACGACGCCGTTTTAACCTTTCCTGATCTGGGCCGTTGATCTCAGATTGATCAACGGCCAAGATCACTTCCTCATAACCTATGATGAACCCGACCCATTTCCACCCAGACCAACCCAAACCCCCTTTAGATGAAACGACACCATTTCTCCTAAGCCTTCAGATCCAAGCCATTGATTTCGATTGATCCGACGGCTGAGATCAACCCACCCATTCCATATATAAGCCCCCTACCATACCCTGCCCCCTATCCAAGACCCCGCCTTCGTCCTCATCCCATTCCCCTCCAAACCCTAAGCCGCCCCTGTATTCTTCACCATGAAAGCCGGCGGCATGAACGCCGATAGCCTTCACCTTAACACCATAGGACCATCTCACCCCCCTGAACATGGACCTGGTGACCGTTTAGTTCGAATCATCCTCCAGGTCCTCGAATCTTCATTTGAAGATTCGAGCAAAAACTCGATCTACACCGATCTACCCTAGATTCATACCAGACAATCCCCGGACCCCCTCGTGACCAAACCATGCTTGGTTTGGTCCGAATCTAACCATGGAAGCCCAAGTTCCAAATCTACCTTCCACAAAACCTAAAAACCCCAAGCCTGGTCCGTGCCTGTTAAGTCAAGAGGTTAGGGTCTAATGGACCTTAATCGAAGTGTTTCTCATATGAGAAACCCTTCGATTAAAGTCCGTTCAACTTTAAAAAGGGTCGGTTCAAACACAAGCTGATTTTCTATTCCTTCTTTCAAAGTTTTAAGGTAAGTTTTGTTTTCTCTTTATTTTTTTAGTCCATGTGTTGTTTAAAAGGCTGTTCATGTTTTGTGAAATTTGTGTTTTTGAATTTTACCAACTGTGTCCTTTCCACCTTGCCTGAACCTCGGTGTTTGATTGAGTCCTTCTTCTACTTGTTCTGATAATGTGTATGTATGTATGTGTTGTGCAATTAGCTGAATTTCAAATTTGAACTGATTAACTGATTCCTCGAGTACAATTCTGCTTAGTCAGTACAATTCAAATCATGTGCTTGATACTGTTAAATGTCTGATTTTGGCTACGATTGTACATGTTATGATTAATATAGTCGAGTCGACATGTGTCGTCAATTAGTTTTAACTGTCTAAACAATAACCAATCGATTTTCTTCTGGACACATTTGCTTGAATCAATTAGGAACTGAGTTTGTTTACTTATAGTTGTTATTTTGAATCAAAAATGTAAAAGGATTGTTTTGTTTAGTTACAGTTCTGAATTGGAGGGCATGTGCACTTGTGCACAACATGTGCACTTATGCACCACATGTGCATTGTGCACAACCTGTGTCCTGCATAAAGGTTTTTATTAAGTCTAAAGTAATTTGACAGCACATGCTGTCAGATTACATTCTGCTGCCCATATTCTGCTTTAAGTTTGAGAAATAATAAACATTACTAAAAAGGTAAGCCTGCCAAGGGAATATCATGGGGGTTTGTTTTTATTTATTAAGTAGAAACTGAAAAGAAAGGCAGCACATGGGAGGGTGTTCTAATTGTCCAAAGAGGCTGTTAAGGGTTTGATTTTAGGCATATAAAAGGGGGACAGAAAAGATTAGGGAGGACATCAGATAGACCCAAGAGGAGGAGAGCAAAAATACATACACATACACACATAAATCAGGCATACAGACTTTAAGATAGACATAGATACACACACACAGACAGAAAAAGAGAGAATACACATAGAAAAATTTAGTTTTGGAGATTAAGGGTTGCAGTTCTGAAAAGCAGAAAACTGGAAAGAACTCTGTTTGATAACACAGACAGACAAAACTAGAAATTGCATTCTTCTTGCTGTCTTGATTTCAATGGTCTTGACCTGTTTGTCCAATACATGATTTCTTCTAAATCCAACTGAGTCTGCTGGTTGTTTGTTGGTTCACTCTGGGATTTGGTCTAGCTGGGATTTTGGTTCTACTCCAATTATTTTATTTTGTTGCTGCTGCTGCTATTCTGCTATCTGCTGCCGCTGACTCTTCTGCTTCACTTCTTCTTTGCATTTCAGCATTCAGGTACACATTTCGAGTCCCATTTTTGGTGTTAACTGTAATAGTTCGAAAGCATGAAATGAAAGGAGTTTGAAGAAATTTAGATGTCTGTTTTGTAATGCTCATGGTATATTGACTTCTTTTGTATAAATTGATTAGTGCGTAATTCAGTAGCGAAAGATTAGTTAGTTAATACTTAATCAAGTTTTAGCCTCTTGCATCTTAGTTTATAGTTGTTTGTTAGTACAAGATGTAATGGTACAATACGTAGAATGTATGGATAATTGGCATAGAATTTTCGACTGGATTCCCGTTTAACTATAATGACATGCATAGGATAGAATATTTCCACCTTACACAATAATGTTCTGTGTTATTTTAGTTCTTTTATCAGGACCGCTAGGCAATATATAGGAGCACGTTCGAATCCCCATTAGTAATAATGCCTAGCGTTTAATTCCCTTAATCTAGCCTAAATAAGTCTAGGTAAGTTCGATTCGAGAAATGTTTGGATACAAGTATAGCATTCGGTCAATCTCGCACGTTTCACAAGGTACGACGCCTCTTCACTTTGTAAACAATTAAACAGAAATTAATAAGAATCCATTTTAGGCCAAAGCATATAATTAAATTAGCATGTATCTTTTTTTTCCTTCTCGTTTTAAAGATAAATGCATTAGAAATGTAGCCACTGAAGGATATCCTTTCTAAAATAGAGACGAGCCTCGCCAAATAAAAAATACGAAATTGCGGGGCCCTCAACAACTAAACATAATAAATATTTAGAATTCAGGACAGGCCGTTTAGTAAACTTCATGGCCTTTCCCAAAAGTAACAATACACTAGTTGCTTTAGGAGCACCTTTAATAATTTAACCTTCTTAAACACGGGTGCACATTGATGTGACCCAAATCCAAGTCTCAACGGAGTCAAAATGTGTCGACGACCACGGGTGCATTGATTGTGACGTGGTTCGAGATGCATTTTCACGACGTTGCAATTCTATAAAAATAAATGATAATAATAAAAGCGGTTTAAACTTAATAAAAGCACGTAAGTCATAACATGTATTTAAGTCAGATATTTAGCCATTATAACAATTTAAGCGACCGTGCTAGAACCACGGGATTCGAGGGTTCCTAACACCTTCCCTCGGGTCAACAGAATTCCTTACTTAGAATTTCTGGTTCGCAGACTTCATTTGGAAAAGTCGAATATTTTCCTCGATTTGGGATTCAAGATAAACCGGTGACTTGGGACACCAAAAGCCAAACCTTTCCCAAGTGGCGACTCTGAATTAAATAAATAATTCCATTTCGAATATTGTCACTTAAATTGGAAAAACTCCCCTCGCGCATTTAACCCTTCGAGGCCGGGCGTGCAAAAAGGAGGTGTGACACTAATCAGTTTGACTATTGATTTTAAAACCTGTTGAATCTGGGCAGTCACAAGTAAGCAAAGCATAGTTTCACAGTTTATCAGACCCTGATTACCTATAGGCTTGTCTAGGCATGGATCAACAGTAACATGTCATCTAGACATTAATAAAGACCATAATTCTGAATCAGAAATTGGCAGACAGATTTTTATTTATTGGACTCATATGTTGTCTAGGTGCTGAAGAATGATCATAGGCGTTACAGAACTGGTTTTGCATTTTTATTACGAGCATGATGTCTAAGTGTTGAGATTGTGTTTATGCTTATTCCTTATAGGCTAGGTGACAAAACTGATTTTTATGCGTTTTAAACTATGGGCATGGTTTTTAAGCAAGTGCAGTAAAAATCCTAGAAACATGATCTCTAATGCACATAGGAAAGTTTGTGAACATGATTATTAAGGCACAATTGATAAATGACCTAAGAACCAGATTTTTAATGCAAGTTTGAGAATGCAGAATATTTTTCAGAATGGAAATTTAGAACAAATAGAATAATGAGCCTATAAACATGTTTTCTAATGCACATAACAATCTTGTAAGCGTGGATTCTACTTCATGTAGATAATCATAACAGTCCTATGAGCATGATTTCTAATGCATGTAGACAATCATGACGGTCCTATGAGCATAGTTTCTACCCGATTCCCACAAAAGATATATAAAAGTCCCTCCTGTTTTACTAATATCCCCAATATCTGTTTGTACAAGAGTTATTATTACAGACCAACACTAATAATGAATTATAGAAGTGGAATTTCTACAACTATAGGGAGCCTGAATATAGGCTCGAAAGATAAACCTGGCAGACCAGGCCTTCAAACAGTCCAAAAATGCCATAACCTAATAGTTCATCCAATAGTATCCTAGTGTGTTAAAGTTCCCAAGGGCCTCAGGGACCCCAGGCAATGCTCACACCAGGAAACCTTCAAAGTAACCCCTTGCGAGCAAGTTTTGGAAAGCCAACTCCAGTGTGTCAAAGTTCAGAGGATCCTCAGGGACTCCTAAGCAATTCTTACACTAGAGGGGCAAGACCCTAGGTGTTCTAAGAATAGGAGTTTTAAACAAGAGTAGTTTTTAAAGAAAATAGTTTTGGATTCTCAGGAAGTAAGGAGCAAACAAGGTAATTCAATCATTGTAACTCAAACAAAGGTCCTAGTAGTCAAATAATAGATAGAAACAAGGTAACTTAGAGTTTCAAATTGGTTAATTAATTGTCACTAGGTGAGGTGAGCATTCAGTCACATACAGAGGGGTAGTAGAGCTGGGGAGTCATATTGGTCAGAGGTGAACATAAGATAGAAGGGATATGCTAGTGAAGAAGAAACAAGCATGAGTCTAGAAACACATAAGTCTAACTAAAGCAAGAATAAACAGATTGAGAGCAGGACACACATGGGTTCAATCAGACAGAAGTAAACATGATATTGTAGTCAACATAGAAGTAAACATGTTATTGCAGTAGACACATAGGTTCCATTAAGACAGAAGTAGGCATGCTAATTATAAGGAATCATATAGGTTAAGTTGAATAGTAGGATGCATGCAATCTAATTGAATGTCAGTACATATACTGATTAAGAACAAGAAGCATGAAGCACATAGGTTTAGTTAAAGATAGACAGGTTGATATAGAAGATCCTATTGATTTAGTAACATAAAAGAGACATGCTGGGAATAGGAAGTACACAAATAAAATCATACAGAGGCTTGCATGATAGTAAAGTGAGAGCATACCAGTTAGAGAAGCAGAAGCAGAAAGTAAAGTAGCAGGATTCAATAGTCTAGTCCTGGCGCTCAACCGACTAGACAAACAATGAACACAAGTAGAAGAGAGAGATGAGAGCAGAATTTGTGTGAGTGTGTTTTGTAAAATGTTGTTCGTGTCCTTGATAGGTAAAACAAGAGTGCATATATAGCACTTAGGGAGTAGAGCAAATAAGGTAAAGAGAATCAGAAGTCAGTCAATCGGGGGCAATCAAATAATTATAGAATCAATTCATGTGAGGGAGTCCGGAATAGACCCCCTTTAATTAGGGGTAATCACTTAACAGTCACAGCAAAAAGGTTAATTAGGGTAAGGAATCCAAATCATACCAAATAGGGAATCAGTAAGAATCCTTAAACCATACGGATAATTTATTAAGGTAAGAGAAGTAATCAAATAATAAATCAAGCTTGACAGGGACAGAAAATTAGGGGGTTATACCCATAAATAACTCTGATTAGGTTTCAAATAAGGCAAGAAGTGGGTTTAACAGCTAATTAGGGTTAGAACCTATAAATCAAGCAATCAATCATACGAATAAGGCAATCATAGATAATTAGAGACCAATCGAGGGTCAATCAACCCATAAATAGACAAGAGACACCAATTAGGAACCTCTGGATTAAGAAAATCAATCAGAAATCATCAAATTACTTCAGCAAACAATGAAACCCTAGATAATTAAGTTAATCAGTCAATTATTCAAACAATAACGGACAAAATATTGAGGTCAAATAATGAATAGTCAAGCAATCAAGCCTGGAACATAGTCATTACAGAAAGATTAAACAAAAACATGAGAAATTTCAGAAAACCCTTCAAAAAAATAGACGAAGCAGAAACCCTAATTTTGAAAAGTACTTAGAGTTGATTAACAATAGGAAATCAAAAAATTCTTAAGGAAAAGCGGTCATGGGAACTTTAAAATACTTCAGATACACAGAGATTCGATCAACAAATAACAAGGAAACCCAAAACCCTAAAGTAACACAGTGCTAAAAATCGATCAACAACGCAGAAACAAGAGATCTTTAAAGAAAAGTCATTGATGAACTCTGAATAATCATTCCAGATCTACAAAGATCTAGATGGATTCATGTTCAAAGATCATGACTTTGAGGAAAAAGGGAGGGGTAAAGAGAATATGGCTTTGAACCAGAGATTTGAACTATAGAACATCGAGAGAGTAGCACTCACAGACCATAGGCGGACCCTCGAAGAGTCTCGAACAAGATCTAGCTAGATCTCTTCGAGATCTTTCCATGAGATAACAAAATCGAGCAACCAGGGGAAGTAGGAGACCAGTAGAAGCCTCAAATAACCATAGAAATCCATGGAACGGGTAGGAATCGAAGATATTAAGGCTGGCTTTGGGTGGCAACGGCTAGGGTTGGAGTTTGGTCTCAGAGAGAACTAGAGAAGAGAGGGTTTTAGAGCGGCCGGTGGTGACAAATGACTAGGGTTTAGGGATCGTTTGGGACTAAAAAGGAAAGGGGGAACGGTTGCCGTTGATCTCTGTGATCAACGGCCAAGATCAAAGGGGTTTGGGGCCGGGTTGAATTTTATTGGTTTGGGCTGGAGTGGATTTGGGCTGGTTTTAATTGAATTGGGACCGAATTTAGGCATTTTAATTAGGCTAGGTCCAAAAATAAAAGGGCCATTTGTTAAATACCCATTTAATTGATAAAAATAATTTTAAAATGAATAATTAACAGATTATAAAAATGATTTTCATGCCTAGAAATATTTTAAAATAATTACCTAGTATTTAAAAAATATAAAAGGCTATTTTCTGGTAAAAGTAATGTAATAATGCATGCAAGGGCTATCATTGCAAAGTAATTGCAATTTTAACTCCAAAAATGCAAATGTGGCTATTTGTATAATAATTAAAACTTAGTGCAAATATAAATGATAAAATTAAGCCATAAAATTATTATAAAACTATTTGTGATGCAATTAGTAATTATTTATATAAATAAAAATACTGGGATAAATTAATTAAAACCCTTAAAAATGCAGAAATTATGGAAAATATTAATTGATGATAATGTGTAGTTTTGGAGGTATATATGCATTTGAAAAAATATATTTGGAAAAAGTTGGGTATCAACAATGTCCTTTCCATTGGCCAATGTGCGGGGCAATCAACATGCAAGACAATGTGGGCGTTATCAATGACAACAAACTGTTGCAAGGCTAAGGTGTGATGGACTACACTATGTTGCAAGGCTAAGGTGTGGCAGACCACACTAAAGCATGAGTGGGCTGTATGCAAGCAAAGTCGAAGGTCTTGAAGGAACAAAGCGGGCTGGACGGAAACTTGACAAAGCAACTGCGAGAAAGACCGAGGCGCTAAGACAAGGCGTCTTAGTGCCAAGGCATTGGCATTGGCAACACGGTGTTACGTTGGATTAGGTGAGCGGGTTGGAACCTAAGGAATTTGTGGGCAAATGACTTAGCAAGGGAAATGGCATCATGGTTTGGTGACTTGATGCTAATATCAGCTATGGCATTGGAAAAGGACAGACTTGATCAAGTAAGGGCAACTTGACATGAACAAGCGGCTGTGGCAGCGGGCGTGTGTGCGGCTAAGTCATGGGCAATAAGTTGTGGCTATGGCATTGAGGCGGAGTAGTGTCAAAGGGCAAAGCTGGGCGCAATCCCAGCCTTGTGCGTGCAGAAGCTGGCCAAAAACACGCACATACAGTGCACATGGAACAGTTACAAAGTGTGCTGGGCACATGCTGTGCAGTTGGGCAGTTACAACTGCTTTGTCCAAAGAATGGATGATAATGGAGCTAAGTGTATGCACGTTTTTAAGCATGTTAGATCATGACATGCATGTTATTTTTTATCATGGGTGATCATGGCCTATCAGTTGGGGGTGTCAACTGAAATAGGAAAACTGAAAAGGGCTGACTACACTATAAATATGTGTGTTAGCATCCCCTAAAAAGGTCTAAGTACCTAGGGAGAAAAATAGGCAAGATGTAGACATTGGATTGTCTATGTCAAGGCTTGAGCATGGCAAATCATGTGCCATTTCCTTGCCAAAATCAGTGGGCAGCACGAAATATCTTAGGTAGGGGCGTTTATAAGACAGATTGTGTAAGAGTCGACAATTTGTGAGTTGGTGTCTACCAAGGGTGGCAGAACCTTGCAAAACTTGAGATTTTTCTTTGTAATTCATTTATTATAAAAGTTGGGAAAGAGTTCCCGTAATTCTGCGTTTGCCTTACTTATGTTATGCTGCCTTGGAATTATTCTAAATACTAAACCTCGAAAGCGAAATAAATCGGTTGAAGGCTGAGCCAAGTAGGGACTTGACTGCCGCACAGCGGGCAAGTTTTTTGTTCGAGACGGCAAGATAAGGTGTCAGTGTGCTTGTTTGTGGAATGGACTGTCCGTGCTTAGAAAATTCAGAAAAGGCAAGGAAGGCAGTGATGCCGAATTTCAAGTTGAGGGGTGCCAAAATTAGTGGTGGGTTCTTTCAAATCAAGTCAGTTGTGTGCTGGATTTGCTGTGGGAATGAAGGACGGGAACAACAAATGAGAAAAAACGTTGCACTTAAGGGCAAGGACAACGTAATTCTCAAAAGGGTGCTAAACTTGTGATGTCTTTGCAAATGGCGAGCATGTGTTGGGATTATTCGACAAGGGCATCAAATTCAACTGGTTGGGGTGGTTTGTTAGACCCTTGACAAAGCGATCAGCAAATGGCGCGAGTGTGGCAAGGATTTTGCATGATGGCCTTGCCATTGGCCTATGTTCGGGGCAATCAACATGCAAGACAATGTGGGCATTGTCAATGGCATCAAACTATTGCAAGGCTAAGGTGTGACGGACTACACTATTGTTACAAGGCTAAAGTGTGACGGAATACACTAAATCATGAGTGGGTTGTGTGAAAGCAGAGGTCAAGGTCTTGAAGGAACAAGGCGGGCTGGACGGAAGCTTGACAAAGAAATGCGGGAAAGACCTAGGCGCTAAGACAAGGCGGCTTTGTGCCAAGGCAGTGGCATTGGCAACACGGTGTTGCCTTGGCTTAGGTGAGCGGGCTGGCACCTAAAGAATTTGTGGGCAAACGACTTAGCAAGGGAAATGACATCATGGCTTGGTGACTTGATGATAGTATCAGCTATGGCATTGGAAAAGGGCATGCTTGATCAAGTAAGGGCGACTTGACATGAACAAGTGGCTGTGAAAGCGGGCGTGTGTTCGGCTAAGTCATGGGCGACAAGTTGTGGCTATGGCATTGAGGTGGAGCAGTGTCAAAGGGTAAGGCTGGGCACAATGCCAGCCTTGGGCGTGCAGCAGCTGGCCAAAAACACGCACATGCAGTGCACATGGAGCAGTTACAAAGTGTGTTGGGCACATGCGGTGCAGTTGAGCGATTACAACTGCCTTGTCCAAAGAGTGGTTGATAATGGGGCTAAGTGTATGCATGTTTTTAAGCATGTTAGATCATGACATGCACGTTTTTTATCATGGGTGATTATGGCTTATCAGTTGGGGGGTGTCAACTGAAATAGGAGAACTGAAAAGGGCTGACTACACTGTAAATATGTGTGTTAGTAGTCCCTAAAAAGGTCTAAGTACCTAGGGAGGGAAAATAGGCAAGTTGTAGGCATAAGGTTGTCTATGTCAAAACTTGAGCATGGCAAATTATGTGCCATTGCCTTGCCAAAATCAGTGGGCATCACGAAATGTCTTAGGTAGGGGCTTTTATAAGGCAAATTGTACAAGAGTCTGCAATTTTGTGAGTTTGCTTCTGCCAAAGGTGGCAGCGCCTTGCCAAATTCGAGATTTTTCTTTGTATTCATTTATTATTAAAGATTGGGAAAGAGTTCCCGTAATTCTGCGTGTGCCTTACTTATTTTATGTTGCCTTGAAATTATTCTAAGTGCTAAACCTTGAAAGCAAAAGAAATCGGGTGAAGACCGAGCCAAGTAGAGACTTGACTGCCGCACAACGAGCAGATTTTCGGCGGACAGAAAATGTGCCTGTGACACTTACCACCCCCAATCCCCTACGCCCCCGTCTTCAATGACCTCTTACGTCTACTAGCTCCTAGCTTATATACAAAACTAAATGAGCTGAAGATAATTAATTACTAATCAACTAACTAACTTCAGTTAACCTCCTAAATTGACTAATCCTCTTAATTCAGTTACAACTTGCTGAAGATAATTAATTACTAATCAACTAACTAACTTCATTTAACCTCCTAAATTGACTAATCCTCTTAATTCAGTTACAACTTACTACGCAATAACAAGTTAACAATTACGAGTATTTAATCTATGATGAATTATTCCTAAATTTGCTGATTGACTAGTGATTAGTATAAAACAAAAAAAAGAAAAAGAGAAAACACAGAAAAAACAACTACGAGTATTTCAACATGGATAACTTATAATAGTTTACCGAAACTGCTAAAAAATAAAGGACATTGATATATTGACAAAATAATATCTGATTCTATTAGGTAAATCATCCCAAAGAACTCAGTTATGAAATATGTAGGGTAAATTCATAAGTGGTCATATAACTATATATTTCTTTTTATAAAAAACTAAGTTTCCTATGCAATATTTTTTATTCAATATTTTTGTATTTCCCCCCCTCATAATCTCATACAAAATACTCCAAGAAAGAAATATTCACTTTGTCCAGTAGTATTGCTTGGAAAGCAGAATTGTCACAAGCGGTTAATATATTGAGGGGTAAAATACTCCGTAACAAACACGACTTCATATCCAAGTCTCGAACCCGAGAATCACCTATTACGTAAATTTTTGACTTTTAAAATTTGTAATTGCTTGTAGTTATATTTATACACTCCTTGTTTCAGCAATAAGTCTCCAACTTGATTTATTTCTTAGTAATATATTATTGAAAGAAATTTCCAAAAAGTGAATTGTTTAATATATTTTAGGCTAGATGTTGACGTTTTGGTTTAAGAAAATAGAATTCAGTTTTGGGGCGTAATATGTTTGTAAAATTTGAACACTATCTCGGGCACAGTAGAATATAAAGCTGAATATATAGGCTGCAATACTTAGAACTAATAAATAGATTAATCCAATCTAATCGAAAGTTTGATACACTAACTTTTGTAAATCAAATATGTATCACTATTTTCCGGTTGGAGAGAAAAAAATGGAAGAAGAAATCTGAGTAAGTAACAATTTTGACTTATATACAGTAACACAATAAAATTTTGTATACCATGAGTAAATTTCAACTACGTATAGTTGTTATGTCTTCTATTTCAGGTTATTCATCTCATTTATTATAAGCATTTATCTATAATTTTTTAGGAGGCCCGAACCGATACCTTCAAAAAAAACATTTTGCATTATATTGTGTATACTCAGAAACAAGGGCAGATTTAATATGTCATATGTGGGTTCACATGAATTCATTAATTTTGTCCAAACCTTGTATATGTATTAAGAAATTAACAAAATATCTATAAATATTTAATTATAAACTCAGTTATTACTATTAGATCTTAACTAAAGACTGCAAGCTGTAAGAATCCACAAACTTTAAATTTTGGATCCGCCTCCACGGTAAAAAAGAAAAACAATTACTTCCTATCCACATAATGTAACAATATAACCCGGCTCCAATCCCAGCCAAGATAAACAAAAATAATATGGCCAAAAACTAGAAATAGGCAACATTCTTGCAATATTAGTGGATAACGTGCATGCATGAGGATGAAAATAGCCGTAAAAAGAGCCAAATCGATGACTTGAGTGGGAGGGAAACCGTCAAGCAAGGATCAGCCTTTGAGGATTACGGATTACCTCTCAAGACTAGCCTATATAAAGGATAATTTGCTCAAACAAGAAAAACCATTGTGTTAGCTGTTTATTTGGAGGGCTGTCTAAATAATAATAATAAGATCAGAGACAGTCTCCTCCATACTATTCATGCAAATTGCTACTTTGCTTTTCAATATATCCAACATCATATTTGTATATGATTATAAAATTCACTGCTTTGCTTTTCCATCCCCATTTTCCATCTCCTAGTATTTGATTTCTTCTTCTTAATTAACTTTTCGTAATCACTTTCTGATTTTCATATATAAATCAGAGAGATGGCCGATCCAAACACAATTAGGACTATTGTAGGAATTATTGGTTCGTTCCTATATAACCTTCTTATACTTAGTTTCCTCCAACTATGTTTTAAAGGAAATATTATAGTAATTCCTTAATTTAACTCTTCTTATTATGTATTAAATCATGCAGGTAATGTCATATCTTTCTTCCTCTTCCTCTCCCCTGCGTAAGTCTCTCTACCTTAATTAATTTGCTTCATCATTGCATATACGTAACCTTAATTATATTCCCTCTTAATGATCTTGTTAAGAAAATGACTTTTGCATCATACTAAATTCAAAAAGGTTACTCATGAGGTGAGTTTAGTACGCCAGAGAGATAATATAAGGAGACAAAATTTCATTCTTTCAACCAATATTGGCACATTCTAATACCATTATATTCTCCTCGTTCTCTAGACATGCATAGAATTGGACCTCTGGAGAGTCAGCAATATAACACAAATCCAATATCAACCTATAACACAGATACATTTGGCTATGAATTTATGCTAAAAATGAACTTTGAATATAACTTAACGGCAAAAGCTATATCTCATTAGGTTAGGATTACCCAAGACAATATACAGCAACAATTTGAAACATTCTAACAAGTCGCATACATACAACTCCGATCCTACATTGCTGTTTTTTTGCAGGCCAACATTTTTGAAAATTGTGAAATCAAAATCGGTGATGGAATTCAAGCCAGATCCATATGTTGCAACGGTGCTAAATTGTGCAGTGTGGGTATTTTATGGTATGCCCTTCGTTCATCCTGACAGCCTTCTTGTTATCACCATCAACGGCTTTGGTCTCGCTCTAGAGTTGTTCTATGTCGCCATTTTCTTCGTCTACTCCGATTGGGCAAAGCGTGTATGTACTCTTTCTTTCCTTTTAGTTTAGGTAGTAGTAGTAGCAGCAGCAGCAAATTAACGAGGAGTATCTAGGACGAGTTCAACTAAATCTATTGCTCTATATATGAACCTACTTGACTCTAGACCTTGGATAGGATATAATATTCCATTGGCTTCAATTAACACGCTTTCTGTTATTGATAATTAACAGCGCAAGATCATTATTGCTTTGGTAATTGAAGTAATCTTCATGGCAATCCTTATCTTCGTCACACTGACATTCCTCCATGGCACTAAGTCAAGATCCATGCTTATTGGAATAGTCGCTATAGTTTTCAATGTACTTATGTACACCTCACCATTGACAGTCATGGTAAGTTCACTTTCATCAATTTTCCATTGAATATGTAACCAGAGACTAACAACCATATATATTAATTGTTCTCAATTTTGTCTTTGAGCAGAAGAAAGTTATCACTACCAAGAGTGTCAAATACATGCCATTTTTCTTGTCAATTGCAAACTTCGCTAATGGCATTGTTTGGTCATGCTATGCACTCCTCAAATTTGATCCCTATATCTTGGTAATTATACTCATCAACTATGTATTGCCACTTAATGTTCATCATACATATTTAATTATGGACTACTAATTAAAGTCACTAACATGTCTTTTTCTTCTTAATTATAAAATAGATACCCAATGGTCTGGGAACAGTATCTGGATTGGTGCAGCTCATCCTTTATGCAGCTTTTTACCGCACTACCAATTGGGACGAAGATGAAAAAGAGGTTGAACTCAGCGCTTCCAAAACCAACAAGTCATCAGATGTCTGATAAATATGGCTACTACTTAAACCAGATGGCTGCAGAGACACCCCACACACACACTCTTCATTTTCTAAGGTCATATGGTGCTTATAAAGAAAACAAAAAAATCGGAAAAGTTATATAGAACTTATTTACCCCGCGTTTTCACTTCATTTCATTGTATATACAGGAAATGATATAAATAAACACATATTGTGCTTATTTACCAAAATATATGTATGAGATATTTGATTATCATTATACCTTCGCTTTTAACTTTCCAACAGTGCTTTATTTGTGCAAGTAGCGGCACATTTCCTCATTTTTTTTTTTTTTTTACCTATTATGTTATGTAAATGTCAATCTTACATAGAAGAAGGTGGTAGCCCACTCGATCGCCAAAGTCACCAATGTCAAATATGGGGGAAGATTTATATTTTAAAGAAGTAAAACCAAACAACTACAAGTGAAATGAAGAATATGAAAAGAAAGGTATAAGCTTTACACCATCTAAGGGAAATGCAACCCAATTTGCCAGCCAATACCACAATCACCAGGAGCTTCTGGACATTATGAAATATTTGGTAATTGAGATAGATTTAACCTCTTCTCTATATGTATATCTGCGCGGATTCTGAGCATTCAAGGTCCACGATGCTTCCGGAAACAGAAACAACCCTGTTGTTGATCGACGGGGATCATTCCCCCGCCTTTAGATGTGTCAATAGCCTCTAACATGGATACTACCTCGTCCATCTCAGGCCGCTTATCAGGATTAGCATCCCAGCATCGTTTCATCACATTAGCCAGGGAACTGGGGCAACACCTTGGTATTTCTGGCCTCAGGTTCTGTGTGACAGAGCACAAACTATAATAAGCAAAGGACACTCTAAACAAAAAGAAACATTAAACCTCTTCCTTCTCTTGTGCCGATAATTACAAGCTTAGGTACAAGAGGAAATCATATATGTTCTTCTCTTTCTGTTCTCTATCTTCTTTCATGTACTTGTGCTAAACTAAGAGAGTTTACCTGGCGAACCACGGCTGAAGTCACTTCTGAGAAACTGAGATCAGGATATGGCATGTCACAGCAGTATATCTCCCACAAACATATTCCATAACTGTACACGTCGCATTTTCTGTTGTATGGGTTGCCATTGAGAACCTGTAGTTTAAAGCATACATATCAACAGACAAAAATTTTACATCACATGTTCATTATTTGATTTTGGGGGCTATACTCTAATCTTTACCATTCCTCTACCAGGAGAGGTAAACGAAGACTAGACAAAAACAGAATGAGAAATCAAAATTTGTCACAGAGGATTAACACTAGAGAGATTTCATTCTGCAGTGAATTAATGAATCAACAGCTTAAGTGCATTGAAGTTATACTGAGATAACAGGAGAGATAAGTCCATAGGTGTTAGAAGTGATTAGAGTAACATTTAAACGAACAGAGAACAAACAGGCAGAGATAAGGCTATCTTGGAAAGGGAAATCCTAGTCCAGTTCAAATGTAGTACCTCAGGAGCCATATAGCCAAGGGTTCCTGTCTCCCCTGTCATGTCATTAGGATTAGAGGCCTCAACTCGTGCAACCCCAAAGTCAGCAATTTTTACAGTACGTGACTTGTCCAATAGCATATTCTCTGTCTTGACATCTCTATGCACAATCTTCTGAGAGTGAAGGTAACTTAACCTACAAAGTTCAGTTAATGGACCTGGTTTCAGATAAATGACAAATCCTTGATAGAGACACGGTGTTAGAAATGTGAAAACGAAACAAGGTGCACTTACCCTCTGGCCAAATCAAGTGCCATCTGCACTACAACTTTGAACGCTAGCTTCTTTCTTCTGTTTTTGATAAGGTAAGATTTTAAGGCGCCTCCAGGAAGATATTCCACAACAACACAACATATATTACTAGGCATGCCAATATGACCACTTTCTGTTTGTAAATTTAGCCCAGATGCGCCCATGGTTGCTCCGATGAACTGTATAACACGAGAGAGATGTATTCATATGTAAGATAAACAGTTTATAACAAAATAATTTCACATCTAAGCCAACAATCAGTGGATATGTTGTCTCTCATTGAAATGTGCTCTTTCAAATGATTGGCAGCTGACATTAGACTAGTACCAGGACAAATAAAGCTTCTACGTTCCTCTGGCCTTTGGCCATCAGGGACGGATCTAGTATGTAACATATAGGTTCATTCGAACATAGTAGATTCGGCTCAGAAATCCACTAAATGAGTACAAAGAGTAGATTTCGAACCCAGAGTAAATTAAATGGGCACTGGGCAGTGATAGAAGTCCGAACTCTGTTAGCCATGCATGACATTGCATGGCTAGCCATGCATGGGCAGTGATAGAAGTCCTAACTCTGTTAGCCATGCATGACATTGCTACTAAAAAGTATGCATCCAATCATCATAACATAGTGAATATGCAGTAGCCATTAAATAAAATGAACACGAGCTTCAAATTGGAGTTGGTTTTTCTACTAATAAAGACATGCGAAAACTTGACAACTCTTTTACAGTCCCTTAAGGAGCACAGTTTTACCTTTACTGTAAAGGTTTCTGGTCCATTAATGAATTAATTATTCAGTTAAACCTGGATTACTATATGATTTATCTAGTTTGGAAATAATGTTTTAAGAATTAAGAGCTCTGCACTCCCACGGCTATGTGACAGCTCAAGTGCATCAAATCTCATTGTTCATAACTTGATAAGAAATCAAACTTAGGATTTAAAAAGAAATGACAGTGTAAACAATATCCAGTAATTCAAGTCATTTCCTCATTTTCTTTTTTCCCCCTTTTGATGGTAGCAGATATAGTTTAATTTATTTATCAATTTAAAAATCCCCCCCCCCCCACCCCCCGGCACCCACACAACTGGTCATGTAAAAGCTAGATAAGGTGGTGTATACATCTGAAACAAGGTATAGGAGCTCCACAGTTGTTTCTCATGCCGCTGGTCATTTAAGTGAAGACTTCAATACGAGACAGTGCACATAATTCAGCATACCGTCAAGACATTAATCTATGAAGTTCAGCGAACAAGCAGTAATATAACAAGGTCTAGATCATTCGTGCAAATTAGGAGTTGAAGAGCTTCAACGTCACCTTAGTTACATTAGGATGGTCAAGCTTATGCCACACTGAAACTTCTTGAGTAAAAGCTGCCCTTAGTGATGCTATTTCAGCTTCTGTCCTGTGGCCCTCTTCCCCCCAGTCTAGCAGTTTAACTGCCACCAAGTAATTGTAATTCACATGTTAACTAGAAAGTTATTTTCTATTTTTCCTTTCAAAATAAATGGTCCCAAACTTTGTAAATTTAACCATGCAAAATAAAGAAAAGAAAAAAGAGAAAAAGGTTGGACATTGTTAAGGCCCTGTAGCAGTGACAATGACAACCAAACTATCACCAAAAGGCTAGTAGATAAAAAAAATAGCATTAATAACGAGAGAAGAGGAAAATGAGATCCAGAATTGTAGATGTCATGCATTAATTTCAGATTACTTTAATACTTCAATAACAGATTGGATCACATGAAAGTTCAGAAATACAGCAGCAAATGCAAGACCACCCAAAGTTAATGCCGTCATCTGCAACTTGCAAAAAACTTTCAATCCAACCCCGTGCCGCTATTCACGGATTCCATAAGAAAAAGCTCAAACTGACGAACCTCTATTCTGCAAAATCCAAAACCCCTCCCCCCCCCATCACACCCCGAACACCAATTAGGAAAAAGAAAAAGAAATGTTTAATAACAACAAGAACAACCCCTGAAAAGAGTAAAAAGAAAAGGAAATATATAATTATTATGCCATAAAGTAAATTAATTTTTTTGCACGACCCACTTTTACCTCTCTGTTCTGTTAATTATACAAAAACTAGTTTTTGGAACGGTGTGAACCATCTAAATTAGCTAATCAATTAGAGATTACGAGAAAAAAATGAAAAGGAAAAAGAATGTCAACATTTTCTGTATGCTGGACGGAACCCCCCCAAACCCTCAAACCCAAAACCCAGAAATAAAAATTAAATAAAGGGACGGACAGGAATCATGGAAATGAAAAGTTGCAGATACTCAGTGCTTAAATAAAGATAATAAACAGGTTAATTAAGTTTTAGCACTACCTCATTTTATTGATGCTAAATTAACTGACTATAATAAGGGTAAGCTGGTAAAGTGAAAGAGCTTAAATTATCACTAATACTGATGGATATTTCTTATATTAATATGAAAATTTGAACTTAACCTCAAAAATAAAGTGAAGGAACCTAGAAAATAGTACGTAAATGAAACTGACCGGCGACATCAAGGCCATCATAAACGCCACGGTGGACGGTACCAAAGGTGCCACGAGCAAGGACACTTTTGATGATTAGCTTAGAAGTGTCAATTTCCCAGTCGTATCTTTGCCTAGGCGGCACATATAGAGATAGGTTGGTAGGGGTGGTGGTTGTGGGGTGGTTGCTGGCCGCCACTACTGCAGTAGTAGTAATAGTAGAAGTGGTGGTGTAGTTAATGCAAGAATCATCGAGTGGTTTCTTGATGTTGTTCTTCTCCATAGTCCTTACCCTGTTAAGATGCCTCTCCAGTTGCTCATCCAAACTCTTCAAATCAATCTGATCTGCTCTTACAAACCCTTCACTCCCCTTCTCCATTCTTGCTTTCAATTTCCAAGTTTATTAATAATTTGTGGTGTATGGTCTAAGGGGAGAAATTAAATTAAAGGGGGTGTAAAATTTGGGTGTTGTATGTATGGATTATGGAAGGAGAGGGGAAGAAGAGAGTATTATGAGCATAGCAACGCCATGTGGGCACATGGATTTGCCTCAACACAATGTCTTCTCTTTGACCCACCACTCTCCTCTCTCTTTTCTTTTCTCCAATTTATTTATTCTTGAAAAAATTCCAACTCACATAAATACTGCCACAAGTTACCTGTTATTATAACATAGCTTTACTTGATAGTGTGAAAATTGAACTTAAACTCATAATTCTGATTATGTTAATGGACATAAAATGTTGTATATCTTCTAAATTCAAGTTTTGTATAAGTCTATTGTACTTCATCCCTTCTCCGTTTCAATTTAGATCACTTAGTTTGATTCGGCACAAAATTTAAGGAAAAAAAAAGACTTTTGAAACTTGTGGTCTTAAAAGTTTAAGGGGTAAAAACTTTGTGGGGCTATGATATTTGTGTGATTATAAAAGCTGCTCGTTAAGAATAAAATAGGTAAAATAAATAGTTTAAAATTAAATTATTTCTAAATTTAGAAATGTATTATTTATTTTGAAACGGTGGGAGTATTTCTTTAAAAATTGGATATATAGTTTGATTTGAAAATAATACGATATTAACAATGACCAGTAAAATATGAATCCACGTCGAATTATGATTCTTGGTGACTGAATAGTACTATTGGAATTCTTATTTATATTTATTAATTTACATCCTTTTATTTTTAACAGAATCACAAGCTTTTCATGTTTTAGATTAAATAATTGACAAATATGATTAATTCAAATCATGCACTTAAATTACAAAGTCAGGGTTGACCTTTCTTTTCCTTTTTAATTTCCACTATAAGAAGAGATTTCTTTACATTTGACTGACCTTTCTTTAAATTAAACTTTGCTAACCAGTGTTAAGTCGCCAAGCATTAGGGGACAGATTAATAGTATTAATAATTTGTCTTTGGCTACGCATTAATCATGACTTATGATAACAACCAAGTAATTGGTTTTTGCATGTGAATGAAGTCAAAGCTGAGTATTCCCTCCTGTCCATAATAAGTGACCAATTTACCTTTTTATTTTTGGTCCAAAATAAGTATTCATTTATATAATCAAGAAAAAAATTAATTTGTTTTTTTCAAAATTACCCTTATGTATGTATTCCTAAAAAGTATTTTACTCCTCACATTAAATTATACTGCAACATTTAATTAAGGGTAGTTTAGTCACACTAGGTATTTTTATCTGGAATTTAGTATTTTCTTAATGGGTGTGCCTAGTGGTGGCAAAATGGTTAAAAGAAAACGGTTAACCACCCATATTATCCACAAAAATGGGTTGGATAATGAACTTTTTAAAAACGGATCAAATATGGATAAAAACCATATTATCCATTTAGAAAATGGTAAACCAATGGATAACCAATGAGTTTAACTTTTACATTTGTAAAGCCTCAGATTGGAGGTTCCTCAAGTTTGGAAGACTAGGAATTCTCCCCAAAATGATCATATTCAAGAAGTCATGGATAATATAGTTACCCATATTATCCGCTGGTTAACCCATTTTTTATTCGTATTAAATATGGGTCAGGTCAGATAATTTATCCGTTTTTTTCATTATCCGTTTTCGACCCGAACCATATCTGACCCGATCCGCCTGTTTGTCACTCCTACGCATGTGCCCAAGATAAATTGATCACTTATTGTGGACCAGATGGAGTATTTCAATGAGCTTACTTAAATCTAAATATACTTTTTCCATTAAACATAAATATACTTAACTGTAAAGAAGATTAGGAGACATACTATTTACCAACTAATTTTAGTCATACCAATGAATATTTTCTTAGTTGTATTGTATACCAATGTTTTAAAAGGTGTGGGAGTGAGGCAGAACGTTTTTTTAATACGGAGCAAGGCGAAAGCCTCGAGACATAGGGCATAAGTCCCACGTATTTTTAATTTTTTAAATTTATAAATTAATAATATAACATTATAACACAATAAAATATAAAAGATGCATTAAAAATTCAAGAAAACTAAAAAAAATTAAATAAACTCATATAACATAAAATATTTATCATGTTTTACAAGTATAAATAATACAATACTGTTAAAGTTAGTATGAAATATAAATTAACTCCAACCTCTTAACTTTCAAACAATTAAAAATTATAATTTCTTAAACAATATTATCAAACTGCATATTTTACCATTTTAAAAGTAAATACACAATAAATTTTTCAATACTGTAATTTAAAATATTACTCCTTCATGAGTAAATATAAAATTATTTTTAAATAGTAAAATAAAAGTGTATGATAATTTTGAGAAACATAGAACTAAGACATGAAGATCTATTAAGTAAAGATATAAATTTTGGTTATCTATTTTTAGAAGAAATATTCAAATGATATTCACCCTCACGATGTTCTCAATTAATAAATATGCAATAATATGTTTCGTTATTTGAGTTATTCACAATTCATATTTCTATAGATAAAAAGAACTTTAATCATTCATTTGTTAAAGAATTTTTAGAGTTAACAGTGCAAATTAGTGAATTCAACACATGATTTGCATATGAACTGTTGGGTGAGTTCCGAGCGTTGAGCGTTGAGCGTTAGGCGTGTTTAGGGCGCACTATCGGGCGCTTAGGGGCGTAAGCCTCAGAGAACTAAGCCTCACACATAAGTCTCAAGGCGTTTTGATAGTGCCCCATACCGGGGTGAGCCCCGAGGTGAATCCCAAAAAAATCTTTTAAAACATTGTTGTATACAACGTACATTTGATTTGGTTTCCTTTTCAAATTCCTTCCTGGCCTAGTATAAAGTAAACTTGGAGAAACTATTTATGCCCTTCACAAGTCTCTCTCACGCACGAGAAGTTTTATTTTGTGTCTCATACAACTGACACTAATTGTATGAGGCTCCTTTTTGTCTCATAAATTTGTGAATCACATCCCCAATCTTACATTTCTGGGTCCATAAAACTAGACAAAAAAGATGTCTCATATAACTATTATCAGTTGTACGAGACACAAATAAAATTTTCCCTCACACACATACACACATAAAAAAACAAAAAAACAATCTATTGTTTTTTATTTATTTTTGTTTCAATACACTAAACGACAATTTTACTTTGATATTCCTACCGTGAATCTTAAAAATGTAGCAATACAGGCTCAAGTTATTTTATTCACAAAACAATGTAAATGAAAATTTTATTTCCTTTTCTCTTTATCCTCTAGTACACATGTTAAAAATATTAATAACCAATCAAAAAGTAGTAAATATTTGGGTTTGTTATAAATATATTATATTATGGATGTTCATTTAGTACTCCGTTGTAAATAAGCTTCCTGAAGAAGCTTATCCATATGGGACTTCACCGTAAATATGTTTATATATTTAAGTACTCTATTGGAAATAAGCTTCCTGAAGAAGTTTATCACTTCGATACCCGATTATGGATAAACATTACCCCCAGTAGAAGATTATCCATACCGGGTATAATATGCTTATCCTTTCAGTACCCAGTTATGGATAAACATTACCCCCAGTAGAAAATTATCCATACCGGGTATAATAAGCTTATCCTTTCAGTACCCAATTATGGATAAATAGTATCCCCAGTAGAAGATTATCCATACCGGGTATAATAAGCTTATCCTTTCAGTACCCAGTTATGGATAAACATTACCCCCGGTAGAAGATTATCCATATCGGGTATAATAAGCTTATCCTTTCAGTACTCCGTTATGGATAAACATTGCTCTCAGTAGAAGATTATCCATATCTGGTATAGTAGCAGCTTACACAGCAGCTTCTTTTCTTCTATAAATAAAAGAGATTTCAGTTCATTATGTACATCAGTTTGAATTCGAATAATATATCAGTTTCTCTCTATACTTGTCTTTACTTTATAGTCTTTATTTTATAACACATTATCAACACGAGACTCTGCCATCTCGAGCAAATATTTTGAAAGTATCTGAGGTAAGAACTTTCTTTTCCTAAATAATGTCAAATCTTTCTAAACTTGAATTTGTAGCCCTGGATATATCGGGCAAAAGTTACATGTCTTGGGTGTTTGATGCTGAAATTCATCTTGATGCGATGGGTCTAGCAGACACCATCAAAGACAAAAATCAGGCATCAAACCAAGACCGTGCCAAAGCAATGATATTCCTACGCCATCACCTTGATGAGAGCCTGAAAATGGAATATCTTACTGTTAAAGATCCAGTCATACTGTGGAATAATTTGAAAGATAGATATGACCACCTGAAGATGGTCGTTCTTCCACAGGCATGATATGATTGGACTCATCTAAGGCTACAAGATTTTAAATCTATCAGTGAGTATAATTCTGCTATGTTCAGAATTATTTCCCAATTGAAGTTATGTGGTGATAATATTACTAATCATGATATGTTGGAGAAAACTTTCACCACTTTTCATGTCTCGAATATGCTCCTGCAGCAGCAATATCGAGAGATGGGATTTAAAAAGTATTCTGAACTTATCTCACATCTTCTTATAGTCGAGCAACATAATGGGCTTAATGAAAAATCATGAAAGCCGACCTACTGGTTCTTGTCCATTCCCTGAAGTGAATGAGACGAACTTCCACCAGGCTAAACGTGGAAAAGGTCGTGGCCCCAGTCGTGGTCATGGTCGTGGTCGGGAAAGAAACTCTAATCATGATAATAATAATGCACCAAAGAACACTCCTCACCACCAGCAGTGGAAAAGGAAGGAACAAAAGCATGAAGCGGTGCAAGCACCAAATGCAGAAAATGCATGCTATAAATGTGGAGAAAAAGGGCACTGATCACGTACTTGTCGTACGCCAAAGCACCTGGTTGAGCTTTATCAAGCCTCCCTAAAGAAGACAGAGAAAAATGCTGAAGCAAATTTTATTTCTGAAGATAATTTAGACTTCATGCATTTGGATGTAACTGATTACCTTGCACTCCCAGAAGGAGAAACAAGTCATGTAATCGGTGGTGAATCTATAGAAATGTAAATATTTTAATTTTTGTTGTTTGTAATAGATAGTATGGTTATGTAATTGTTGTACATAAAGAAAAAATTATGATTTGATAATGATGTTTGCTATAATATATCTTATTTATGTCATTTTGAAGAATATGGATGATATTATTAGATCAACTTAAACTCTAGTAGAGTTTGCAAGAAATATACAACCACCAGAAGTAGTTATATTTCATATATCTCATTGTAATTATATTTTGTTAACCACCAGAAGTGGTATATGTCTATGATCACCAGAAGTGATAATTTAGGCTTTCTATGGTTACAATTGAAGATAAGCTACATAAATATTCTCTATATTAAATGCACGCCTCGATTTGCTCCTGAAGTAGTAAATATTTTAAAAGAGATTGAGGCATCACAATTTGATGTGATTAATGCGCATTCAGATAATTATGTTCGATTTCCTGAAGGATGAGAACTTTGGATAATATTAATCCATTCCCTGAAGTGAATGTGACAATATTAATAAATCGGGTAAATATGAACACACTCTTGATGTGAATATATCACAATTCACCTTCAGAAGAGGCAATATAATTGAGAGAATATATACTCAATATTTCGTATTTTAAATTTGCTCTTGAAGAAGTAACACAATTGAAATTGCCTCCTGAAGTAGGAAAATATTATGAAGAAGAGTTTTCTTGTGCTTAAACAATTGTTTTACATTGTTTATTTGATTGTGATTTTCTCTCATGATACCAGAAGTGTATGAGAAATATTTGATAGTACAAAATATAACAACAACTCCTGAAGAGCTAACTGTTTGCCTAAAGGATACATGACACCAGTAGTGCCCGATAAATATTAGATTGTGGATAATAAATGAAGGCTCTCGAAGAGCTTATATACAAATATGTCATTCATATTATATGATTATGGTCAAAACATATGTTGTAGTAAACCTGAAGTTTACTAATACAAATGGCTATCATATTGAGACTACAAATGATTGGAAGATTGATAATCTTCATGTTTCCACAATCATAGGGGGTAAAATAATATGTATGTGAGAAGTTACCCGTCTTATTCTTTAATTTGTACTATATCATGTATCACAGTAAACCAGAAATTTACTAAAGCAAAAGTTTATGCCATAGTAAACCAGAAGTTTACTAAGAGATAGCACATGACATGATAAACTTGAAGTTTTCATTTGCTATTTTTAAATGAGCTATTTGAGAATTCAGATAAGCATATACTAAAGAACTAGAAGATTCTTCAGGAATTCTCATGTGTTGCTTGCTCTCATAATAAATTGATTATACCAGCTAAAGTTGGGACTAACCCCTGATTCTGAAATATATAAAAGGTGATATGGGCTCGTTCATCTATCATGTGAACCACTTATAGGTGCATATATGAGATGGTTACATGTGTAATTATTGTCAACCTGCAGTTTGGCATTTGGAATTGCTTTTCTTGATTAAGAGCATAATTTTCAGATTATGAAATCAAGACAATTCATCTTGATAATGCTGGTTTATATCCAAGCTGGTTTAGCATTGAATACCTCCTATTAATGGCAAAATCATTGCTTATGAGAATAAAGCTTCATGTGTTGGTCTAAGATTTTCTAAATTGCATATAGCAGCACTTGTATGCATCAGATCAATAATATATGATAAGTCCTCCCTTCACAATTGGTTTAGGATCGGAAACCAAATATTTTTACTATCTTTTGTTGTGTGGTATATGATTAATTTCTCTACCATAATACACAAAGATATGTTTCCCAAAGATGATTGGGGATATATGTTAGTTTTTCTAACATTTGGGGGATGGAATAAACAGTTGAAAAATATGCTAGATGAATCGAATTATCATTAATATGATCCTCACTTAGAAGATAATTCAAGTCGAATGCCAGAAGCATTTGCTGATCCAAAATTAAATATCATATTCAGCTACAAATGCTCCTATTAAAATTAAAGTCCCTGAAGGATAGAGTTTACTGTACGCATGAAACGTGGTAGACCAATCGGTTCCAAAGGTAACAATCCTTGAAAAATAATAGGAGCTAATGATCAAAATGATCATAATGAGGAGGAAATAAGCTCTAGAAGAGCCCACGACATAACATTTCATGAAACTCCCGAAAAAGTTTAGGTACTTGGAAATAAAGAAAGTGATGAGATCTCCACAAGTTATGTCGCTTCGGAACTGACACAAAATGATCGTCGACGATATATTTGATACAATATAGTGCACAATATTATAAAAGATTGTGAGAGCAGTCCAGATACTTGAAGATGTCATACCATTTAGATACAAGTCTTAACCTATATGACTTATTTGGCTAAATCTATATGAAGATCCTTGAAGGATTGAAAATGCCCGAAGCATATAATTCAAAGTCTTGAGAAATGTATTCGATCAAATTATAAAGATCTTTGTACGGTTTAAAGCAATCTGTGCGCGTGTGGTATAATCGCCTCAGTAAATATTTGCTGAAAGAAAGTTACATAAATTATGTTATTTGTCCATGTATTTTTATAAAGAAAATGTCATCAAAATTTGTTACACTTGCTGTTTATGTTGGTGACATAAATCTTATTGGAACTCTAGAAGAGCTCCAAGAGGGTCTTAAAAATACTTTTACATGGACAAAGTGTACCCATTAAGTACACCAATGAATATTCAATCACTTGAAGTGAATAAGGATCCGTTCCAACCTCTAGAAGAGGATGAGGAGCTTCTTGGTCCTGAAATACTCTATCTCGGTGTAGATGGTGCACTTATTTATCTTGCTAATGCTAACAAAAGTGGTGCAGATCGTATTGGCAATGCAGATGCAGATTATTTATCCGATACCCATAAAGCTCGATTTCAAACCGGCAAGCAGGGAGTGCATATGATTGAGATCAGTGATTCATTCGAGAAACATGTGGGTTGGAATGTGATAAAAGACCCATAATATTATATGGAGACAATGTTTCATGCATAGCCCTATTAAAGAGAGGATTTATAAAAGGAGATAGGACGAAGCACATTTCACCAAAATTATTCTACACACACGATATTCAGAAGAATGGTGACATTGATGTGCAACAAATCCGTTCAAGTGATAATCTAGCAGATTTATTCACTAAATCTTTGCCAACTTCAACTTTTGAGAAGATGATATACAAGATTGGAATGCGGAGACTCAAATATTTGAAACAAGGTTTTCATTAGGGGGAGTAAAATACGCGATGCACTATTTTTCCATTACTAAGATTTTTTCCCATGGGGTTGTCCTTATAAGGTTTTTAATGAGGCACCTAGTAATGCGTATTACTAAATATGTGTACTCTTTTTCCTTCACTAGGATTTTTTCCCACGTGGTTTTTCCTAATAAGGTTTTAATGAGGCACATTATCTTTTAATGAACATCCAAGGGGGAGTGTTATAAATATATTATATTATAGATGTTCATTTAGTACTCCGTTGTAAATAAGCTTCCTGAAGAAGCTTATCCATATGGGACTCCACCGTAAATATGTTTATATATTTAAGTACTCTATTGGAAATAAGCTTCCTGAAGAAGCTTATCACTTCGATACTCGGTTATGGATAAATATTATCCCCGGTAGAAGATTATCCATACCGGGTATAATAAGCTTATCCTTTCAGTACCCAGTTATGGATAAACATTACCCAGTTATGAATAAATATTACCCCTAGTAGAAGATTATCCATACCAGATATAATAAGCTTATCCTTTCAGTACCCAGTTATGGATAAATATTATCCCCGGTAGAAGATTATCCATACCGGGTATAATAAGCTTATCCTTTCAGTACCCAATTATGGATAAACATTACCCAGTTATGAATAAACATTACCCCCGATAGAAGATTATCCATACCGGGTATAATAAGTTTATCATTTCAGTACCCAGTTATGGATAAATATTATCCCCGGTAGAAGATTATTCATACCGGGTATAATAAGCTTATCCTTTTAGTACCCAGTTATGGATAAACATTACCCCCGGTAGAAGATTATCCGTATCGGGTATAATAAGCTTATCCTTTCAGTACTCCGTTATGGATAAACATTGCTCTCAGTAGAAGATTATCCATATATGGTATAGTAGTAGCTTACACAGCAGCTTCCTTTCTTCTATAAATAGAAGAGATTTCAGTTCATTATGTACATCAGTTTGAATTCGAATAATATATCAGTTTCTCTCTATACTTGTCTTTACTTTATAGTTTTTATTTTATAACAAGGTTGTCAAATTCGACCATATAATTTTACCATCTTGGGTGGCTTGGATTGTGAATAAATCTACGGATAAGTCAGTTTAGCTACAAGCTGAATTAGAATATCTAATTTTTTTTTATCAACCGACGAAATTACTTTATATTAAAAACTTGTAACATTACAAGGAGCAATTATAGAATTTTCCCCTGGGTTACAAAAAGAGCAGATGGGGAGATGGAGTTGCTGTTATTGACCTAAGGCTGCAGAAATACATTCATTAGATGGATCATCCAGACAAAAAATGACAGGATCAGGCTCTGCCACAAGAGATGTTTTCCTTTGTTGATCTACTTGCAGTGCTGTTTCCAAAAAAGTTGGCGCCTCCTGTAATAGTTGCAAGTTAGTTCCTCTGCTTAAAGATGCTCCATATTTTGCTAAGTTATCCGCTATGCTGTTTTGCTCCGTGTATATATGCATGATGTGTGGTCTACCCAGCTGGCGTAGCAAGTATCTGCACTCAGAAAGTAATGATAAGTGCTGCATGTTATTGTTCTTTAGCATAAAAATTACCTCAGTGGAGTCGATATTGATTTCCAGTGGTAAGAGTTTACGTTGCCATGCTAGATGTAAGCCTTGGAGCAAGGCGTATAGTTCCATTGAAGTAGATATGCTTCCAGTGAATCCTAAGATCTAGTTACCTGCGGAGTTTCTAAATACCCCTCCTATCCCATAACTGGAAGGATTTGTAGTAAAGGCACCATCTGTATTAAGTTTGAAAGCGCCATTTGTCGGTGGTTCTCATTTAATATAGAGACTCCTTATATGAGTAGGTGGACGATGTGTTTGAATTAGATAATAATATTCATTAGCAGGAGATACTATTTGTTGAAAATAGATTTATATATTAATATGCTGGAAAATATATTTATTGCGGCAGTTCCATATGTGCCATAGGGTGAAAGGTATGAGTATGTAGTAGGGTGTGTGTGTTGGTGTTGGTATATTTGAGTGAATGAGTGTGTAGATGTCCTGGATGAGGAGGGTGTTATTATCTGCATTAGTGATAGAATTGGGCATAATTCCCGGGGTATGCCATATAATGGTTGCAAATGTGCATTGAAATAATAAGTGAGCAATGGCTTCATTATGTTGGTGGTAGAGAGGACATCTTGGGGATGTAGTGATTTTGAGTCTATATAGATAGGCAGTAGGTGGTAAATGATTATGACCAATTAACCACAACAAGTATTTGATTTTGGGTGGTAATGATAAAGCCCAAATCCATTTAAAGTTCTCAGTTGCATGGTGTTGATTTAAATTTTTGTATAGGGAATTAACAGTGAATTTTTCATTTGGTGTTAGTCCTCATATAATTTTGTCGAAGGTGTGTAGATTATGAAGAGGTTGTATATAAACGTTTTCCAATTGTTTTGCTAGATGGGGTAGTAGTTCAAACGGAAGGGCTTGTATGTTAATTTGTTATTGTGTTAAGT
This sequence comes from Nicotiana tabacum, assembly GCF_000715075.1. Lineage (NCBI taxonomy): Eukaryota > Viridiplantae > Streptophyta > Magnoliopsida > Solanales > Solanaceae > Nicotiana > Nicotiana tabacum. The sequence goes on from NC_134087.1 coordinate 123,083,118, forward strand.
AATGTGAGAGAGTTAAATTTTGGTCAGTTTGTGGTAACGGACCTTCAATTTGTGTTCTTAATATGATATTTGGCCCTAGCCAAGGTTCTTTCTAGAATTTAATGTGATGGCCATTTGCCACATGCCATACTAGTCCTCGTTGACAAAATTTCCAGCCTAAGGTCACTGCTTTTCAAATGTTTGAAAAGAGGTGGTGATTTGATTGTGTGCAATATTTATTAATGAGGATAGATGCCTATAGAGAATTTGGAGATGAAAAAAGTCTTCAGGCTAATGCGCCTAGTAAGGCATTATTTTTTTTAGCTAAATTATGAATCCACAATCCCCCATTCTCTTTAGGTTGTTGGATTGTAGTCCATTTGTTGAGGTGAAGTTTCATTTTATGCTAAGTTGTGATCCATAGGAAATTTCATTGGTATTTTTCCATTAGGTTAATAATGTTGCGTGATAGATGAATGAGTTGCATTACATGTGTTGGTAGTGCATTGAGTGTATGTTTAATTAAAGTACTTCTTCCTGCCATACTGAGTATATGAATTTTCCATCCTGCAAGCCTCATTTTGAAGTTGTCTAGAATAAATTGGTAGTTACTTCGGATGGGTGTGTGATTGAATAAGGGATAACCTAAGTATTTTCCAAATTTTATACCCTCGCGCATACTAAATGAATCCAACACAAACTGTTTGTCCATAGGTGTCGTATTTTTAGAGAAACATATCTTTGATTTGTCGTAGCTAATTTTTTGTCCGGAGTGGTAGGTAAAGGATGTGAGAGTGTCAATAATAGCATGGACACTTTTGGAGGTGAGTTTTGAAGTTAGAATTATGTCGTCGGCAAAGAATAAGTGAGAAATGGAGGGTCCCCGATGTGAGAGTTGTACATGCAGCCATTTGTTATGGTGAACCTCCTCTTGTATTTGGCGTGATAAACGTTCCATGCATAATATAAGTATATAAGGGGAAAGTGGATCACCTTGTCGCAGTCCCTTTGTGGGCATAAAATATTCAGTTAGAGAGCCATTTAAGAGAATATAGATGGATGATGAGGTGATGCACAACATAATGAGCTTGATCATAGAGTATGGTAAGTTGAAAAAATGTAGGGTTTCCTTGATGAATGCCCATTCCATTTGATCAAATGCTTTTTCAAGATCTAATTTAATAGAAAATTGAAATTTCTTCCCTTTTACGTCTAAAATGGGTGAGGAGTTCCTGTACTATGATTGCGTTGTCTGAGGCACGACGATTTTGGAGGAAAGCAGATTGCTCTGGACTTATAATTTTATAGAGAAAAAGGTTTTAATCGATTGACGATAATTTTGGTTATTATTTTATAAAGAGTGTTACAGAGGCTAATAGGACGGTATTGAGTGATGGATAAGGGGTGTGCAACTTTTGGGATGAGACATAGATAGGTTTGGTTAACCAATGGGGGAATTACTTTGGTGCTGAAAATTTCATTACAAAAGGAGATTACTGTAGAGGTTGTATATGTCCAGTGCCTTGAAAGGTTGGAAAGAGTTAATAGCTGAAAGGATTTCTTTCGTTGTTAAAGCTTTTTCAATGCATTTTTGATCATTTGTATTTAGTAGTTGGCAATGTGCCGTTACATAAGAGTTGATATAATAGGTGTGATTGGTTGTAAAAAGCATTTGGTAGTATGATTCTACCATTTCATTTACTTTTGATTGGTCAAAACCCCAATTTTCTCCAAAGTCTTTTAGTGTAGTGATGCGATTTCTTCTTCTCCGTTGTATAGTTGATAAGTGAAAGAATTTTGTGTTCGTATCTCCTTCTTATAACCATTTTATACGTGATTTTAATCTCCTAAAACCTTCTTCTAGCCTAAGGATTTTATTATATCTGTTAATAAGGTCTATTTCTAAATAATATAAGATAATGCCGGTATGATATTTTGGTGATTTTTGAATACCATTAATCCTTGATAGAATATTTATTTTCTCCTTAAAGATGTTTCCAAACATTGATTTATTCCATTCCTGGACATCTTTAGTAAAATCTTTAATTGCATCAAGTATATTTTTATTCGGGGTCCAGTTTGCAAGGATCAATGCATTAAATTGTGGGTGGGAGGTCCACATCTTTTTAAATCTGAATATATTAGTTCTCCTAAAACTTTTATGAAGATTTATAAGTAATGGGCAATGGCGGAGTGTGTTCGAGGTAAATGTTGGATGTGCGCATCCGGAAAATTATTAAGCCATTCATAATTCCCCATGCATCTATCAAGATGTTCTAGAATTCTTTGGTGGAGCATTCTTTTATTTGTCCATGTGTATTTACTGCCTCTATAACCAAGATCTATATGTAGATCGTCGTATGTATGCTCGACTTCATTTGCCGGTGCTATAATAGGTAGAAGTACATTATGGCAAGATAAGTCACTCAGGCAAACAACCCTCCTCCAAGAACCATCCTCAAAAGAATTTATCTCGAATGACTTTTGTCAATTCCCATTCATCGTTGGGATAAAGAGATTTCATTTTCGTGTTAATTGACAATGATTTCGGCTTCGTAGTAAGTTATCACATTTTGTGTTATTAACAACATTCCTCCCAAACTTTTCAGAGTCCCTTATTATTTTATTAAAGTCCCCACCACTAACCAAGGAAGCTTTATGGTATCATGAATTGCTTGCATGTTTTTCCATAGAATTTTACGTGCATTGGTATCATTTTTAGCATATATAGTAGAAAATAACCATGTGTTAGGGTTTGGAGGTACCTGGACAATGGAGTGTATTTCCTAATATGTAACTCCCACCTGATCCAGTTGGAGAAGGTCACCGTGCCATAACAAAGCTATGCCACCCGATTGGCCTACTGCAGGTGCTTGTGCCATGTTGTTGAATCCAAAATCATCACGTAAAATGGTGTGATCTTATAGGTGAGTTTCTAGTAGTGCAACTAGTGCAGGGTTGTGATAGTTGAGTAGTGAGCAAAAGTTCCTTCGAAAATCTGGTGATTGAGCTCCTCGACAATTCTATATGATAAACTGCATTTTCTTATTGGTTGGTTATTCCGCTGAAGGGTTTGGGTGCCCCTCCCTCTGTTGTGTCATCATTTGGATCATGGAGCGAATCAGCACTATCCCATATTTCCCTACCTCCGGATTTGTCGTTGGCTTTATATTTAGGGAACAACTTCATAGCTCCGTTGGGCATATTATCACCACTTTTCTTTCGTACTGCTCTTTGAGGTCGTAATACCTATTTTGGTTTAGTAAGCAAAGGATTGGTCTTATTTCCCTGATGTCTGCCATTGTTGCTGCCACCTCTAGCTGTGCTATTTCTTCTAGTTCGTTGGGAATGTGAGGGGATGTTGGTAGTGGACTCTGTGGAGGCATGGTTGGTTGATATGGGGAGGCTTGGGCATATAGTGGTGGTGGTATCTGTATCACTGCTCATGGTTGAATCCAAGGAACTAGAGAGTCAGCAGGAAGTTGTGGTGGATAAAATGGGAAGTCTGTGGATTGTGGTGGTATTTGGTAGTGATTTTGGTGGTGGAGTGGGTAGGTACAGTGGAGGTAGGGGTGTAATGTGTTGGTAACTATGGAGTGTTGATGGTGGATGCATTTCCCATAGGTATTGGTTGTAGAGGTCGATCCCTATTCTCATCCCTTTCGCAACTATTTGTGCTATGTCTGCCAGATTTTGAATCATAACTATCACATCTTGATTCTCGATTTCCATTGTAAACGTGATAGCATGATCTTGGAGACTCATTTTGAGCCAGGATTGTGGGTAAGCTTGCATGGGAGGGAATTGTGAGATGTAGATTGGTGGTGGGAGTGGAGTTTGGTTCGGAGGCTGCATGGTTAGGGTGTTGAGTGTAATTGGATGTTGTAAAAGATTTGTGTTAGTGAATGAAGTCGTTCTCCGATACTGGAAGTTTAAGGGAGTATGGTTCATTATTTGTTGGAATATGTGTTGTAATGTTGCTTGTAGGAGTTGGATTAAGCAGGGTAATTAATGATGGTGAAGCAGAGATGTGCGTTTGTTGAAAAGTTGGTTTGTGCGGTTGATTTGATGTGGGTTGGGGTGGGCTAGTAACTAAGGAGATGGCACGTGACTGGTCTATGAGTGTAGGGTATGATTGTGCTTAGGCCTTTGTGTTTTGTGTACTGGATTTCTGAAGATGGATGGGTGTAGAAGGCCCAGCTTCGTTGGGTAATGTTGTGGTGTGTGTGTCTGCCGGTATTTGGGGCGGATAATTTGCAAGGGAGTGATTGGTAGTATGGGTGGTGGAACTAATGAGTTGTCATTGGAGAGTTGCTGAGTAAGCTCCTCATCCATGTGTTTGTTTTTTAATGTAGTAAAAGGTGAGTTTTGTGCTGATGGGAAGTGACTAGTGGAAACAAGTAGTTGGGCTGTTGTGGCATATGTGTGTTGGGCTTGTGCTTTTGGGTTGCTGAGCACTGGTTGAACTGGCCCAATGTGAGAGAGGGAGGGTAATGGGTTTGAAGAAGAGGGTGTTTGATCGAGCATGTCACTATCTTCAGGGTCTTGGACTAAGTTTATTGTATTTTGTTTAAAAAACTTTGGAGGGGTAGTGTAGTCTTTTTCTAATGTTATTGGTTTAGGGCTTAAATGGGGTGCGTGGGTTGGTTTACCTAAGTGGGGTAGTGTGGTAGCCGTCATTGAAGAAAACGGCTCTTGAGGGATTGGGGTGGAGGGTGCGGGGTAACGATGGGATATATGTTGAGGTCCTCGTTTAATAGGGCTTTTATTCATACGTTTTGGGGGAAATGTGATTGTTTGCCATTCACTTGATGCTGATTTTTTTGATGTTAAGATTTGCTGGTCAGATATGCTAACATTTGCAGCAGGATGTGTGTTGTCGTTTGGAGTTATAGATAGTGTTGTGGGGGAGGTGCTTAGTGGTGTAGGATAGGAACATAGATTTGTTGTGTGACCAAGTCGACCACATAGCTTACATAACATGTTAAGGCCTTCATTGAGAATTTTTTGACGATGCATGCCTATGAAAACATGAGTTTTGAGGGGTTTTTCTAATGCTACTTCAATACAAATACGCGCGTACCTTCCTTTGGTGGTGGCACTGGTGTAGGTATCTATTTTAAGGAGTGTGCCCACATTTGCTCCCACCTTTTGGAGTATATCAAAATCCTATAATTCTGTAGGTAATTTAAGGAGTCGGATCATATGGCAGAGTAAGTTAGTTGGGTAGCGAAGGCAATAAATTTTGGTTCCCATTTTCGAACAGAGAGAAAATGATTAAATATAAACCAGGGGCCTTCATGCGGGGCCTTATTCATATTTTCTTCTTTTTGGAATTTGATAAGGAAGAAATCTGAGCCTAGGTCAATAAGAGGAAGATTTCCAGTAGGTTGCCATAATGTTTGGAGTTTGGTACGTAGTGTTTGGTGTCCAACCTTTCGTCCAAAAACTTTGATTATGACAAAGTACTTCCAAGGGGAATACAGTCGAGTTTTGTCAGCAGTAGAGAGTGGTATAAAAATATCTGGATCAGCTTCATTGGTTGTCTCATATGTTAAGTTTATGTTGAAGTGTTGTGGCTGGCTGTTAGGTTGGATATAGTGAAAAATGGTATTCTGCAGTAGTGTTTGTTTAAACGACTGAGGTACTGTTGTGGAGTTTGAGTGTTGGGAGTGTCAATATGCATGGAGCTTAGATCAGGGAGTTCAGGTGGGTTGTTATCAAGGGTTGTCATTATGTGTGTTTGGATGATGGTTTCTAGTTCTCAAGAGAGGAAGAAGTTAGAGAGATCTAAAAATTTGTTTCGAATGAATACATAAAGAACTGTAAAAAACTATAGAAGAAGTAGAACTGGCGTTTTGACCCTCTAAAACTTAAATCGAGTAATTGACCCTCATTTTCTTTTATTATCGATGCCCGAAATTGTTAAAGATGGGACTAAAGTAGGGCTGGGCATATATCGGGTAAAATTGATAGTCCGAACCAAAAAAAGCTTATTGGATTATCGGTATCAGATTATTGGGTTAACAGTTCGGTAACGATTTAGTGTTATTTTACGATTGGGTTATCGATTCGGGTCTCGGTTTGCCCATTTTTATTAACGGTTTAACCGATAACCCAATAAACATTATAAAAATATGATTTTACCCTTAGGTATATAAATTTTCCAGTTATCCCAATTCTCTATCTACTGTTGTAATCCTCCCACATTTGTCATTCAACACATAGAAAAATAATGTTGTAAGGTTTATCATATTCTTTGAAAGGATTACTGTGAGCTCGTGATTTTTGCCCTATGTGAATTACTCCTATAAAATTCAAGAAAATAAATTTTTCCATTATTTGTAATTTTATAGAATTTTGTGAGAATTTGTGCTAATTGTTTGCATTTTTGTACATATTTAATTTTCATTAAAAATAAAAAATACCAAAAATACCCTGCATTGCATTTAGGATTTATTTTTATATTTCTAGGTTAATTAGTAAATTAATTGTTTTATAAAAAATGAAATCACAAAAATTGGCTTAGTTTTGCATTTTTAGCCTTTTAATGTTAAATTAGTAATTTCTTCTCTTAATTTAGGAGTAATTAATTTTGTAAATATTGCAGCAGATAATTAGCTTAATTTACAACCTAGTTTAATTTAAGAGTCTAATTTAGGTTTTTAATTAATTGAAAAGGAAAAGAAAACAATTATAAAAGGAAACAAAAGAGAAGGAAAATTGAGAGTTTGGTTTAAAGCCCCGAAATTGGGCTAGCTCAGTGGAAAACCCAAACCAACCCTTCTACCCGAACCCAGGCCCAATCCCTAACCCGGTCCAGCCCCACCCTCAAGCCAAACGACACCGTATTCCCCCTTGTCAATCCCAGCCGTTGATCGTGTTAAATCTAGCGGTTGGGAACTGGACGGTCATTTACATTTATATGTTTTAAACACCCCCCCATACCCGTCCAAGCCCTCCCCATTTCTCCCTTTCCAAACTCACTGAAGGAACCCTAAAACGAGCCGCCTCAAAATCCTTTCAAACCATTGGCAACGACTGGCTCACAAACTCACCCAAACTACTACCCTACAACCATCACCCACCCATCTTTCATAATCCAACATAAGCTTCCCCAAAATCCCTCCCGTTTGTCCAAATCCCAAATCTGACGCCAACAACCAAAAACCCTAATTCGTCTCTTTTTCAGAGTTTGAAACGGTTTTAAGGTTTGATTTGATTTAGAATTTATGCCAATAAGAATAATTGATTAGTATCAATTTTGACTCATTTCAAGGCCGGTCGGATTCCATGCAAAGTTAAAGTAACCGGCCAAACCTCTTCAAAAGTTGTCGTTCCCCAATTCTCTATTGTTTGCTCAGTTTCTCGGCCAAATCAGTATGCATACTCCCACTCTTGTTGTGCCTGTTTCTATTCCTCTTTTTAATTAGTCTGTTTGTGATTTGCTAGTTTAATATTTAAAATGGTTTGTTTAGTTTAATCGCATGATTAGAATTAATATTTTATTGTTATTTTTCTGTTTGATTTTTCGGTTTGGCCGGATTTATAAAGGGTTAGTCAGTAATTTGGAATTAGTACTTAGTTTATTAAAGTGCTTGTTTGAATCAGATTTCATTTTTTTTTGTCTTTATTCCAGCTCTTTTCTTCTTTTTCCTCTTCTTTCAATTTGACCTTAGTTCGGCCTGGGTCACAATTTGAGCTTCAATGCTCATTTTGATGGTTTGAAATTCAGGTTGGGCTATTAGTACACAAGCCCACGGGTTTGATTTGGGTCTTGGGTTAATTTGATCCAAATTCGATTTTCTGAATGTAAAAACAAGGTTGTCAGGGGGTGTTTTGGGTATTTGAGGGTAGGGAATAATTTTCTGTTGGGGAAAGCTTCTAGAGGATAAGGTTGGGGCTGGTTTATTAAGAGCAAGGGGTTTCAGATATTTTGAGGGTTAAAAAAGGTAAATAACCAAGAATTAAAGGGGTAAAAAGGGGAAATGGTTAGCTAGGCTAGGGCTGCCTTAGGCATGCCTATATAAGGACCTCTTTCCTCTCATTTGGAGTAGCCATTGATACTCTGAAAAACACTAAAAGATTCCTGCATCTTTTGGTTGAAATTGGTCTTGGTTTTGCTCTTTAGTCTTAATTGTTAGTTAGAATTTAAAAGCTTCAAGGAATTTCTGTGCATCTGGGTTTTAAAAATGGTCTAAAGTGGGCTGAAAATTGTTATTGAGGTACTGATCTACTGCTGTTGCTGGAATCCTCATTCTCCTTGTTTTATTTTGACTTTTAGGTATGCTTTGGGCCCTGAATGATATGTTGAAATGCTAATATGTAACCCAATGCTGGAAATCTCATAGTTGATGTTGCTTGTTGACTCCTATTCTTATGCTTTTTAGATTATTCAATTCTGTAGTGGTTTAGTTTTTTCTTTATGAGTTTTATTTGTTCATTCAAGTTATTGATTTGAATCTCACTTGTAAGTTGATTAAGTACCCTAGTTTAGCATGTTTGGTTTGTGAATTGGTGGAAGCTTTGTTGACTGTTCGGACTTCCTGCAGCATGGGTCTAGTGAATTGAACATTTTTATTTTGGTTTTGCTTAAGTCTGCTCGAAGTCAGTATTGAATTCTATGTTCAGGGATTGCGATATTTGGGACTTTTGTTTGAATTGTTAAATTATATGTATGGATTTGAATGAGAATCCTTAGTTAGAATTCAATGTTATCTAAAGTCGAAGTAGTACATAATTGGTTCATAATTGGTATGTAATTGATGGTTGCATATATAAGCTTGATGATATTTTTTTTAGAAAAGGGAAGAACCATATTCTTGTTGTTCTCATTAAAAGCAAGTCGTGTCACTTAAATAATTATGTGTTTAATTCTCTAAAAGAAAAACTGTTGTGTTCCAATAGGCTTTAAAATTGAAGAGTTTCTTAAGGATTGTTGGGCCTAACGTAGGCCCAAGGAAGTCAATCCATGGCCGTAGGGCTTTGCTCTATTGTGGGCTCGATTTGGGGCCCAATAGCCTTCAGCATTTTCTAGTTTTCTTAAGTGTTGCTTGATTCAATAAGAAAAGGCTTTGACAGAGAATTCGATTCGAATGTTCAATTCAATTTCTGATTTCATGAAGCATGTTGTTAATCTGTATAACATAGTTTGAGCATTTTTTTGGTTTTGGAGTTTTGGTAGTTGGGGTCAATGTTGGCCCAGTCCAAAAATGACCAAGTCGTTTGGGCTATCCTTTCACTTACTCATTCTCGTGAAGTTAAGTTTCAGCCCAGGTTCCCAATGCTTACCTTTAATTTCCTTGTTAACTATGAAACAATTTGTCCCATGCAAATATTAATGTCCTTTAGGCTTAATTAAGTGCCTAGTAGATTGAGGTGTGCCATTTTAGCTGAATCGTCAATGACCCTCACAAATAGTATAACTAGCATTAAGAACAAATATCCGTAGAAAAGCCTTTAGGCACGTTTAAAGTATTATCGTGATTGTGTACACGTTTAAAGTACTATCGTGATCCGATATGGCCCTCACGTATGCGTTCGCGTAACTTCGATCAAACTTTCTTAATAATAAAGTGTTTCTAATAGGCCGTTAAATTAATTTTAGTTCATATAGTCCGAGGTGTGCCATCCACCATTTAATCATACATGGCCCTCATATTAATTTAGATATAAAAATGACAAATGTTCGTAGTTTGCTTTAGGCACATTTAATATACTATCGTGGTTGTGGACACGTTCGCGTGACATGACTACAATTTCTAACAATAAAACCGGAGTATGCGTTCGCACAACGTCGGCAAAATTTTATTAATAACAATAAAATATTACTAATTGTGGACATGTTCGCGTGACATGATTTTTGACGCGTCAAACAAATGGGTACACGTACGCGTGACCCGTTTTAAGATAATTTTCTCAATTAAAAAGTGGTGACAGGTAAATGCACATAGGTTCTAAAATCAGTAATTAGACAATTTGATTAAGCCAAGTATGATCAAAGCGACCATGCTAGAACCACGGAACTCGAAAATGCCTAACACCTTTTCCCGGGTTAACAGAATTCCTTACCCGGATTTCTGTGTTCGCAGACCGTAAATAGAGTCAAATTTAATCGATTTGGGATTTTAAACTGGTGACTTGGGACACCATAAATCATTCCAAGTGGCAACTCTGATTTTTAAATAATAATCTCGTTTTGATTGTCACTTAAATTGGAAAAAACTCCCTTATATACCCTCCTGGGGTGTAGTAAAAAGGAGGTGTGACAGCTCTGGCGACTCTATTGGGGAACGAACCCAGAATCTCTGGTTCAGTGTTCAAGATTGAGCTTTTTAAATATGATTTTGCTTGGCTTTATTTATTTGTTAATATTACTGTATTTTGTGAACCTTTGTGCTAATTGCTATCTATTTACCGTTTTAACATTGTCTTGTATATAACTGTCTTCTTACGCCACCCCTCTAAGTCTTCTGAAAATGGTGCACACGTTCGTGTGGCCCGCTTTTTCTATAGAAATTATACCAAATAGAACGAGGCTGGGCCAACAACAAGGCCGGGTAGACTTTAGTGCTCCCGATACGTTGCCCTCTCTTCGGCCTCAGTTGTCTGCTTGGGTACCCAAGTCTAGAACACAACCCCAGGATTTAAACCTAGAAAAACACAGCATCATATCGGATCCCTAGTATGAATGTTTGTTTGCATCATGTGTATTTGACTTAGGAGACTCAACACAGGGGTTGGGTCCGTCTAAGACAAGTGTACCCAAAATAACAGACTATCCTGATGCATCCTATGTGCTATGTGAGCATTTATTTGTTTCGGCTTGCATGCTGACCGGCTAGGAAAAAATAAAGCAAAAGAAAAACCAAGAGTGATGTAGGGAGGGAAATAAAACCCGGTTCTGAAATCCCCGGTATTTGGAAATGTCCTGAAACTCTGCCAAAATTTTTCAAAAAAAATAAAAGAGGAAAAGAACGAGAGTCATTTCAAAAGAGTCAAATACTGTGTCCTTTTCAAATGTGTCAAAACTAACCGAACTACACATGTCTGATTCTCACCGGATGTGGGATACGTAGGCAACCTACATAAGGTTCAGCCTCATCTTTGAAAAAAAAAGAGGTCAAATAAATGTAGTTTGGAGTTTTGGTCAAAATAAGCCGATCCAGCTTCGGTAATATGTTAAACCGTTCTTGCTGAGATAGCCTTAGAGTATCTTCAGTTGTCGAAGGGCTATTTTCATAAAAGAACGGACAAGTATGTCGGTGAAGTGTCATTTTCCCATAAAGTAGTCCTCCCTGGCCTCAAAATTCATTTGGAATTGGGAAGGGGCCATGTGTGCAAAACAATCATTTTTGCTAAAATTAGCACATGGGGGAAGGAATCATGGTCCATTGATTTTTCTTGTAGAAATTGAAAAACCTGTTTCACAAAAAAGGTCCACCAGAGTCAACCCTAACCTTAACCCTCCACAGGTACAAATGAATACTGTCCAGGACTTGTCACAAATGAACACTGCCCAGAACACATCAGAAGTGGTCAAAAAACAGGCTCAGTTGCAGTTGCGTATGTGGTGGAATGATCTAGATGAGGATGGTCAGAAGTGGGTAAAAAAACAGTTGGGTGCCCTTATAAACATTTTCAAAATCAATCCACGAGAAGATTTAATCAAGGTTTTGGTAACTTTCTGGGACCCTGCCCACAATGTGTTTCGTTTCTCGAACTTTGAGATCACCCCTACTCTAGAGGAGATGGCTGGGTATATTGAGTTTGGCCGGGATTAGAGGAAACAATAACTTATATTTCCAAGGGCTCCTTCGGTGCACAAATTCTTTGACTTCCTGAATATCAGTAAACAGATGAAGAAAGCCCATATAAGCAAAGGATGTTGTTCTTTCCACTTCTTGTACTTCAGGTTCGGGCACTCAGCTGGGTTCGAAACGCATGAAAAGGGCTTGAGCAACAAACAGGATAAGGGCCTTTGGCAAATCCATCGTCGGTTCGCTTTTATTGTGGCGTTTTTGGGGATCATGGTTTTTCCAAATGCGGAAGGGACAGTGGATATTCGTATTGTCAAAATTGTACAAATCCTCACTACCAAGAAGGATCATACCCTTGTTCCGTTATTAGTACTGGCAGATATTTATCGAGCATTGACATTATGCAAAGCTGGGGCTCAATTCTTTGAAGGTTGCAATATTCTTCTACAAATGTGGTTGATAGAGCATCTCTGCCATCATCCCAAATTCATGAGTTATGGTTCGAGCCCGGATAACTTCATTGAGAGTTATGAGGAAAGAGTGAAATACTACAATGTGCCAGAAGGGTTTGAAGCCCGGGTCACCCACTTGAAAGCTCTCAAATCAAGTTAGGTCGAGTAGACTATAGGATGGCTCCCGATGACAGAAGCCATATACATGACGGCTCCAAGGGTTACCTGAGGTTGATGGGTGTAAGGAGTATCCAGCCATATGCACCCCAGAGGGTCTTAAGGCAGTTAGGAAGACATCAGGGTTCCCGAAGATGAAGATCTAACCACCCAGGTCATTGAGCTACATCTAGAAGCTGCATTGCCCGAGGCTTTAGTTCAGCAGGATTGGAATGGCTGCCGGTATCTAAAAAATGGCACCCAGGTACCAAATGTTGCAAGGGGGAAGTGGATCCAAATTACGCTGCATGGTTTGAGAAGAGGTCTTGTGTAAATAACGAGCCAGAGCGTGAGCCCGAGCCTGAACTCGAGAGGCCTGCCAAGAGACCTCATGTTCAAGCTTTTGACGACAAAATTTAAGAAAGTTTGGCATGGGGAGAAAAGGAGAAGAAATATCAAGCCGAGATTCACGCCTTGAAAGAGAAGCTGAAAAACATGGAATTCAACAATGATCTCCAAGCACAAGAAGCCAAAGGTAAAAGAAGAAAGTTGGCCCAAGAGAATGAAGCTCTCCGAGCCCAAGTTCAAAAAATGAGAATAACAGTTGAGAACCCAGGTAGGAGCATAAAGACAAAAAGCTCATCTACAACCTTACGCAAAAAGTACGTGATTTTGAGGATGATTTTCAAAAGACTGAAGCGGAGCTAGAAAATGCCCGAGCTAAGTTAGCTAAGAATGTAGAGGGACGGGTCAGTTTCGTACGGCAACTGAAGGAAAAGTATGACAAAGGAATGGTGAGTATAAAGAAAAAGGTCAATGTCCTTAAGAATGAGATGGCCAAGCAGGCAAGAGACTTCAAAGCAGAAAGGGAGCACTGCTATGCCCTGATGGCACAGCTAGAGAAAGACTGGAAGCAACTTCAAGAGCAAAATCACACAGCTGAACAAGTTTTGGATGCCAGATCTCAGCAGATCGAACGGTTGCTATAGGAGAAGGGTATTATTAGGGAAAGGGTTAGGAGAATTGCGGACTACATTGTGATGAAGTGCAGCGAGTGTGAAGACATGACCAGATCTATGTTCTTTGCTTCGGTTATGATTTTTGTCCGATAGATCATAGATGACTTGTTTCGCCTCCAAGAAGACATGGCGCAAAGGCCCGCAACAAGGTCAACTGGAGCAGCAGTTGGAGCACTTATGTATTTTTGACTTTGTTTGTTCGAGTCTGTTTTTGTTAGTTTATTTTCAAGTCTGTATTGTCAGTCGTTAGTTCATTTCGAGTCTGTCTTTTCAATTTTCTTTTGAAGTTGTCGGTCCACTCATCAAGTCTGTTAGTCCTTATGTTTAAATCTATAGGGGAAGTTGTCGTAATCAAGATGTTTTATTTTATTTTATTTTATGAAATTTGAAAACCCCAAAAAATGTTTTTTTTATTTTGTTATTTATTTAGAACATGTTCCCAAAACTACGCTTGGTCTGATTCATGTGGCATCATGATACATAGGCAATCCCCATAGGATTTGATCATAACCATGAAATAAAAAGAAATGAAAAAGGGAGAAAACAAGAAAAACTGTGGAAAGAAATAATGGCAAAACAAGAGAGGAAAAATGAGAGAATAAAAGAAAAAAAAACAAGAATCAAGCAAAGAAAAACAAGAATGAAAAAGAAAAACAGAAAAGAGAGAAATTGCAAAATGGAAATTAGTGAAAGTCGGGATGACGCAAGCAACCATTCAAATGAATAATAGAAATGGTTAACTGCTTAGGTGCATTGCATCCCCAATGTGCGATTACCTATCTGTTAAACTCTAATCGCTAACGAGTTTGCTTGTTGTCATCAAGTCCAGGTAGGTGGTTAGTTTGTTTGGCATTCTGGCAACTCACCCGTACAACACCAGGTCCAAAGACAAGTTGATCATGGCTGGCCAAGAACTGAATGCAAGTGTTATTGATCTGACAAGGGAGGGGGAAAGTCTGATGTTAATCTGAAAGAGGAGTTATATAAGTTGAAACACCAGATGGTAGAGATGTACCAGACATGGGTGAAAGGAAATCCACCACCATCATACCCTGCCAACCCTGCTTTCGTCCCGCCTATGGCTCAATCCCAAGAACCTCCCACTGTTGATTCATCTCCAGGCTTCCCCACTTACCACCACTACCAAGGCACCACTTCCCAAACCCCACAAGCACCACCACCTAAACCAGTCCCGTGCCCCCCTCTATTAGCCACCCCTATTTTTGTGGCACCCCCACCCGCTACACTCCATCGATCCTCCAGTGAGCCCTTATTTCGTACCCAAGATAACCAATACTATTCCCCGAAGCCTACTTTCAAGGCCCCAGAACATTATTCCTACACTCCTCGTTTCGACCTCCCAGTTGAGACCGAGAAACCACCTAAAAACCCAGAACAAGAGGAGATGTTCAGGAAGGTTAGAAGCCTGGAACAGTCATTCAGAAACATGCAAGGATTGAGAGGCCAGGTGAGTGTAGCCTACAAGGATTTGTGTCTATTTCCCGATGTTCAGTTGCTGGTAGGATTCAAGATGCCTAAATTTGATCTATATGACGGGCACAGAGACTCGGTGGTCCATTTGAGGGATTCTATAGTAAAATGAGAGGAGCTGGTGGGAAAGATGAGCTGTTGATGGCGTACTTTAGACAGAGTCTGAGTGGCGTGGCATTGGAGTGGTACACTCGTCAGGATCACAGCAGATGGTATACTTGGGATGATTTGGCCCAAGTATTCGCTTGTCATTTCCAATATAACATCGAGATTGTTCCAGATAATTTGTCTTTGATTATAATTGAGAAGAAGCCTAGTGAAAGTTTCAGAGAATACGGTTTTCGCGGGAGAGAACAAACGGCAAGAGTTAACCCCCGATAGAGGAGAGTGAAATGGTGAAATACTTTCTACAGGCCCTGGAGCCTACTTACTTTGGCCATCTAATATCGGCCATAGGCAAGTCTTTCAACGAGGTAGTGAAGATGGGTGGCATGGTGGAAGAAGGTCTTAAATTAAGTAAAATCATGAGCTACTCGGCCATCAAAGCAACTACCCAAGCCATTCATAATGGTACTGGAGGAATGATTGGAAAGAAGAAGAAAGAAGATGTGGCAACAGTTTATTCATGATCATAGGGCCCATCACACCATTATACCCAGCCTCGACCCCATCACCGAACTTACACCCAAACCCCATACAATCTACCCCAGCATTACTTCCCAACACCAGATCCTTAGATTTCTGTCCACCACGTCCAGACATATACTCAACCTCCTGCCTACACACAATGGCGTGCCCTACCCCCACAAAACACCTACCCAGCTCCACAAAATGCTTACCCACCCCCACGAGCCTACCGAAACCCTACCGGCCCAGGTTTTCGACCCAATCCAGCATTCAAAAATGAGAGGTTGCAGCGGAAGAAAACTTTCACCCCATTGGGGAGTCTTATACCAGTTTATTCCATAGATTGATGCATTTGGATATGTAGAGGCCAATTGAGTCAAAATTGCCCAACCCTCCTCTAAAGAATCTTGACTACTCCTTGAGATGAGAATATTGTTCTAGTACTCCAGGGCATGATACGGAGAAGTGCTAGCACTTGAAAAATGCCATCCAGGAGCTCATTTACATAAACCGGATTGAAGTCCAGACTCCAGAGGCACCCAACATCAACCATAACCCATTGTCAACCCATGAAGAAACAAATATGATTGAGATAATACACGGAGGGGGGGGGGGCAAGAAGCCTTCACAAACCGTCATGATGTTTCAATCCATTGAGGTCAAGCAAGTTAAAAAACCAACGGTTAAAGAATTAGTGAACAAGTTGAGCAGGACAAACGGTAAACCATCTGTGGCAGCTGAGAAAAAATCCCCGAGTGATGTTATAACAAAGAAAGAAAAGTCAAAATTGGTCGTGCCAGGGTTGGCAAACAAGCCTATCATAATTGTAGAGGGCGCCCGTAAGGATCCTGTCATCATTAAGCCTGTAACCCAGTTGCCGGTAATCAACACCAAGGCTATCCCATGGAATTACGAATGGGTGATAGTGACCTATAAGGGAAAGGAAGTGAAACAAGAAGTCAATGAAGCCTATGGATTAACTCGCTTAGGAAGATGCTTTGCCCTGAAAGAGTTAAGGAAAGCTAAAACATCCAGAGATAATCTAGTTCTAATAAAAAAACAGTCACTGAAGAAGAGGCGGAGGAGTTCCTGAGGAAAATGAAGGTACAACATTATTCAATCGTGGAGCAGTTAAGAAAGACGCATGCTCAGATTTCCTTGCTATCATTGCTGATCCATTCAGACGAGCATTGTCGGGCCCTGATGAAAATTCTGAGCGAGGCTCATGTCCTCGACAAAATCTCAGTGAACCATCTAGAAAAGATCACCAACAAAATATTTGAGGTGAACATGGTCACTTTCTCTGATAATGAGTTGCCTGTGGAAGGTACTGAACACAATAAAGATCTTTATCTTACAGTAAAATATGAAGATTTTGTGGTCACCAGGGTGTTAGTTGACAATGGTTCTAGTGCAAACATCTGCCTTCTTTCTACTCTGAACAAGTTGAAAGTTGATGATGAGAGGATTCACAAGAACAACATATGCGTACGGGGTTTTGACGGTGGAGGAAAAGACTGGGTTGGTGATATAGTGCTTGAATTAACCATATGACCAGTGGAATTCACCATAGAGTTCTAGGTGCTGGACGTAGCCGTCTCTTACAATTTGCTGTAAGGTTGACCTTGGATTCATGCCCAAAGTAGTCCCGTCTACTTTGCACCAGATGGTCAAGTTCGAATAGGATAGACAGGAGATCGTCATGCATGGTGAGGATAATTTGTGTGCTCACAGTGATGCCTCTGTCCTGTCATTGAGGTTGAAGATGACAAAGGGTCTTGGGTCTATCAAGTTTTTGAAACAGTGCCGGTCGAGAAAGCTCTAGAAGGGAAATGCGTTCCAACTCCAAAGATAGCCTCTACATGAGTCATGATGGCCTCTGAAATGCTGAAAAATGGCTTTGTGCCAGATAAAGGTCTGGGTGCATCCCTGCAGGGTATCATATAGCCAGTGTCCCTCCCTGAAAATTTGGGTGTGTTCCGTCTTGGATTCAAGCCTACAGCGGCAGATGTGAAAAGGGCTAAAAGGTTGAAACAGAAGGCGTAGGCACTTCCGAAGACTATCCCGCGTCTCTCCAGGTCTTTTGTCAAGCCCGGTGCCAGGAAACACCCGGTGACGACAATCCCAAGTTCTGTGGTTGACATTGATGAAGAGTTAGTTGAAAGGTTCCAAAGGTTGTTTGATGATGTGAACATTGTAGAAGTGGGTGAAGGTTCTAGCAAACCAGACGTGCAGTTCGTCGGACCGAATGTAAAGCTTAACAATTGGAAGGCTACTCATCTCCCTACCCGGAAGGAGTCTTGGTAGTTTGTTTTATTTTCCTTTCTATTTGGGTCATTCCAGGGTTGTGACCCAGATTTTTATTTTCCTCTTGTTGATGTACAAACCCTGTTATCCTTTATTTTTAATGAAATGCAATTTCTCTTTTCCATCATTCCTGATAGCTCTTATTTTTGTTTATCATTTCTTCTTTGTACAGTTCTTTTTATGCTGGTTTCAATGACATGACATGCATGAGGAATCTTCAGCCAAGTCTTAAAAGTCAATCTAATTCTTAAATAGTAATCCAAGAAATAGAGTGTGATGATAAATCAGAATATGATGAGGATGAGGCCTTTAAAGAGATTAGTAAGGAACTAAGTCATTTTGAAGAAAAACCCAAGCCTAATCTGAATGATACGGAAGCGATCAATCTAGGGGACCCAGATAATGTCAGAGAAAATAAGATAAGTGTCCATCTTGAACCGCAAATCAGGGAAGAAATAATTAAAGCATTGTTGGAATATAAGGATATTTTTGCATGGTCGTATGATGACATGCCAGGCTTGAGTACCGATCTGGTGGTCCACAAATTTCCAATTGATCCAGCATTCCCTCCCGTTAAGCAAAAGTTGAGAATGTTCAAAACTGACATAAGTGTGAAGATTAAAGAAGAAGTCACAAAGTATCTTGATGCAAAGGTCATTCGAGTCACGCGGTATCCTACTTGGTTAGCCAACGTTGTGTCTGTGCCAAAGAAAGATGGTAAGACCAGAGTGTGTGTTGATTATCACAACCTCAACAAATCAAGCCCAAAGGACAACTTTCCACTGTCGAACATCCATATTTTGATTGATAATTGTGCCAAGCATGAGATTGGGTCCTTTGTGGATTGCTATGTGGGGTATCATCAGATTTTAATGGATAAGAAAGATGTGGAAAAGACGATATTCATCATGCCGTGGAGAACATATTACTACCGGGTCATGCCTTTTGGTCTGGAAAACACTGGGGCAACTTACATGAGGGCAGTGCCAACCATATTGCATGACATGATACACAAGGAGATCGAGGATTACGTGATGATGTGATCATAAAGTCCAGCAAGAAGTCTGACCACGTCAAAGATTTGAGAAAGTTTTTCCAAAGGCTCCGCAGGTACAATCTTAAGCTTAATCCTGCAAAGTGTGCATTTGGTGTTCCATCAGGGAAGCTGTTGGGATTCATAGTCAGTCGATGGGGCATTGAATTGGATCCGTCAAAGATCAAAGCTAAAGAACAAGACTGAGGTGATGAGTCTGCTAGGGAGACTGAATTACATCAGTAGGTTTATTGCTTAGCTCACGACAACTTGTGAGCCCATCTTTAAGTTGCTAAAGAAGGATGCTGCGGTTAAATGGGCTGATGAGTGCCAGGAAGCATTTGATAAAATCAAAGAGTATTTGTGAACCCACCTGTGTTGGTCCCGCCTGAACCAGGGAGAAGGTTAAGTATACTCCCATTGGAAGGACATGTTGCGCCCTGACCTGGGTAGCACAGAAGTTGAAGCATTATTTGTTTTCCTACACTACTTACCTCATCTCTCGCCTGGATCCCTTAAAGTATATCTTTCAAAAGCCCATGCCCACAGGAAGGCTCACAAAGTGGCAGATCTTGCTCACAGAGTTTGACATCGTATATGTGACTCAGACGGCGAGAACCCAGTGGATGAAGAATATGAACTTTTGCAGACTTACTTTCCTGATGAAGAGGTAATGCATATTGACAAGGTCAAGACGGATGAAAAGCCTGGCTGGAAACTCTTTTTTGATGGGGCTGCTAACATGAAAGGCGTTGGAATAGGAGCAGTACTCATTTCTGAGACAAGGCATCATTACCTTGTTACGGCCCAACTCCGTTTCTATTGTACCGACAACATGGCTGAGTACGAGGCATGCATTTTAGGATTGAGGCTAGCTGTAGATATGGGAGTTCAGGAAGTCTTGGTCTTGGGAGACTCGGACCTTTTGGTGAACCAGATTCAAGGAGAATGGGAGACATGGGATTTAAAGCTTATACCGTATCGATAATGTCTGCAGGATCTCTATCAGTGGTTCAGATTAGTAGAGTTCAGGCATATCCCTAGGATCCACAATGAGTTTGTTGATGCTTTGGCTACTCTGGCGTTGATGTTACATCATCTAGATAAGGCTTATGTTGACCCTTTGCATATTCATGTCTACAATCAACATGCTTACTGTAACATGGTGGAAGAAGAACTTGATGGTGAGCCTTGGTTCCATGATATCAGGGAGTACATCAGGTCGGGGGTATATCCGGTACAAGCCGTAGGGGATCAAAAGAGAACAATTCATCGTTTGGCAAGTGGATTTTTCTTCAGTGGAGGAGTTTTGTACAAAAGAACTCCAGATCTTGGATTGTTAAGATGCATAGATACTAGAAAAGCCATGGCTATCATGACCGAAGTGCATTCCAGAGTCTGTGGACCGTATATGAGTGGGTATGTTTTAACAAAGAAAATTCTCCGAGAAGGTTATTATTGGCTCACCATGGAGCGAGATTGTATCAGTTTTGTGCGCAAGTGTCATCAATGCCAAGTATATGGAGATTTGATTCATTCTCCGCCATCTGAATTGCACACAATATCTGCCCCATGGCCCTTTGTTGCTTGGGGTATGGATGTCATCAGACCGATTGAGCCAGCAGCATCCAATGGGCACAAGTTCATTCTGGTGGCCATTGACTACTTCACTAAGTGGGTTGAAGCAAAAACTTTCAAATCTGTGACCAAGAAGGCAGTGGTCGATTTTATGCATGCAAATATTATTTGTCGATTCGGAATTCCAAGGGTGATCATCACAAATAACGGGGCCATTCTTAACAGTCATTTGATGAAAGAGGTATGTCACTAGTTTAAGATTACGCATCGCAATTCCACCCCATACCGCCCCAAGGCGAATGGATCAGTCGAGGCAGCCAACAAGAACATAAAGAAGATACTTCGGAAAATGGTGCAGGGTTCCAGGCAATGGCATGAAAAGTTGCCCTTTGCGTTGTTGGGTTATCGCACTACTATTCGCACTTCAGTAGGTGCAACTCCTTATTTGTTGGAATATGGCACTGAAGCAGTGATACCCCCGGAAGTTGAAATTCCATCCGTTCGGATTGTTGCTGAAGCTGAAGTTGATAATGATGAGTGGGTCAAAACCCGTTTGGAGCAATTGAGTTTGATTGATGAGAAAAGATTGGCAGCAGTGTGTCATGGCCAGCTGTATCAGAAGAGAATGGTGAGAGCATATAATAAGAAGTTGCGTCCGCGGAAGTTTGAAGTGGGTCAGCAAGTATTGAAACGTATCCTTCCACATCAGGCCGAAGCAAAAGGCAAGTTCGCCCCAAATTGGCAGGGGCCATTCATTGTCACAAGAGTGTTGTCTAATGGTACTTTGTATTTAACAGATATAGAAGGCAAATGTGTAGATATGGCTATCAATTCTTATGCAATCAAAAAATATTATATATGAGTTCTTTGGTTCAAATTATGTTTGTTTGTACTTGGCATATTTTGAAGATTGAAATGCCGAAGGCATTTTGTTCTGCTATCTAAACACTTTATCCTTTGTTACCCCTTTAAGTTTTATTTATTTCCTTTCATACCCCTCTTTTGGAATCAGTAGCGAAATTCAGAAACACGAGCGCAAAAGGTAAGTAAATAAGTAAATAAGTAAAGAAGAAAAGAGAAGAGAAAAGAAAAGGAAAGAATGGAAAAGAATGAAAAGAAAGAAAAAAGAGAAAAAAAGAGGGAAAAAAGAAAAAAAAGGGAAATGAAAAAGAGAAAAAGAGAAAGAAAAGAAAAGAGAGAAGTAACAACAACAAAGCAATTCTTATGACATGAACTACGTTCGACCTGATTCCTTTTAAGGATACGTAGGCAGCCTCACGGTTCGGTCCCATCAAAATAAAAATACAAAAATCCCCAGGCAAAGAAACTGGGGCAGAAAGTTGTGGTTGTTGTAAGAAATCTGATTCCAAGAGTTGTAATTTTGAACCCATTTGAGTGGTTTTGAGCCTTTTGATATTCTTTCTTTCTAACCTTATCCAAAAGCCCACATTATAGTCCAAAGAAGACCTTCCGATTAGTCTTCGAGAGAAGCCAAGTCGAGCAAGCAGAGGTGTGATTCATATCAGGGGAAACACTCCGTTCTGAGCAGGAAAAATGAAAAAGAGAGAGAGTCTTATTGGTGAAAACCCTCACGGGCACCGTAAGGTGACGGTGAGTTGAGAGATGAACAAATGAGAGAGGTTTGCTGGTGAAAACCCTTCAGAGCACCGCAAGACGAATAAGGTTGTTGACTTTGCAAAGGAATCAAATTATGGGAACCTCAGAAATAAAGCGTGAAGACTGAAAGAGGATTGACTGAATGGACTAGGCTGATTAATCCGAAGTGCATGTCATGATCATTGGTGCCAGCAGCTTCACTCAGATAATTCCCTTTTCATTTACTTCCTAAAACAATCCTTTTATTTTGATTTTTCTTCCATACTCATAACTCTCGAAGTCATTGAATTTCATTTCTCTTGGGATTATCTCTCTAAGGTTTTTCCAATGTGTTTACCGTGAAAATGGTAACAACAATTAAATTTGTAAATGGGATTCTAGAAATACATGATCTATTTTTATGCTAGTTGTTAGAGCGGATGATGATATGAAGATGAAGTTCAATGATGAAATGCAATATTAAATAAGGCAGTGATCGGACTGATAGGTCGGCTACCCAGGTGTAGGACTGGTCGATGGGGGACCTCGGGGTCGACGTCTGGGTTGAGCTTGAGCTATCGGGGGCAGTCGGGAATGGGATAACAGTTAAGATATGATTAAACAAGGCTCTTTATGGCCAATACCAAGCGATAGAATGAATAAAAAGTAAGAAAGCGATAAATATTAAAGTGACCTCGAACCAGTGAGAGCGAGCAAGTTAGAGAGAAGAAAGAGAAAGAGAGAGATTATTGCACTTGTGGAGAAATAGTTGGAGCAACATCAGCCCTTTACAAGGTGGTGCGGGTTCCCTTTATATAGGAGGGGAACCCAGCTATAGTACATGGGCATTAAGTGTAAAGTATGGAGATATGATGGTTAGATGCGACGCTTCGGCGTAGGCTCTGGGTAGGCCAGCCCTGTCAGACTTAGCCGTGTGCTTAGGGAACTTCCCCTTCTATTCTGGCCTCGTTCTTCATCTTCTTTGAGTCAGGCCCCGACGAGCCCCGAGGGAGGGAACTTGGTCGTGGCTTCACGTCCTCAGGGTCTCGAGGCACTCTTTCGAAGTGGCTCGATAACGAAAATCGAGTCTTCTGATTTTGCCGCGTACAGATAGCTTCCGCATTTCCCAGAGCGAAGCGATGGGAAATGATTTTGACACTTGACTCCTTAAGCTTCTTACGATGACATCATACCAATGATGCAACCTATGGTGCGAGCTTTTGTGGCAACCGAGGTGTCCCATAGACTTGTGTATTTCGACTTTCTTCAATGAACAGCCGATTCTCGTTCTCAAAGGTGAGTGTACCACCATCAATTCCGTTCTTCAAGAGCGCAGTAATTGCATCTGTCATTCAATCTTCCGGAGCCTCGATACTCGTGTCATTACCCCTATAAATGGGGGTGCCTTGGCGTTGATTTTTCTATCCCAGTATCCTCGTTGGCTCATTTGCCCACTCCTTCTTATCATCTTCTTCTATCCTTGAACATCATGCTTGGGGCTCGTGGCCTCAAAGCCGTTTGGCAGAGCTCCCGTAGATTGTGTTGTGGACTCTTCCTGGGGCTTCCCTTTGTCGACCATGATCATGCAGTCCTGTCGATGCGGTGGTTGTTGATATGTTTGCCGTTGCTGTTGTTGTTGGCCTGAGAAGATAACGGATAGGGAGTCGGTTTTCCCCTTATGTAGACAGTCATTCGGACTATGCACTGTTGATCACTCTCCTACCTAGACCTGGTGTGGCACTTCATCCCTTAGATTTCTTCTTTCCCAAGGGATAAAATGGCACTACCGACCGTTGAGGCTGGGGCCCGCCGAATCTTCAACCTTTGGCTTTGGCGGGCCATGTCTCTTTTCTCTGCCTCCTATGCATCCCCTCCTTTTCCTCTTCTTCATCTTCTCCGGTAGGAATCCCCAGGGGGATTGAGCTGGGAACCTAGAGGAGGCGGCAGTCGAAGGAATCGCCCTCGAGGATACGTGCTCGAGGGGGCGGTGCTCGAGGATGCTGATGCCAGAGATGGATTTTCGAGGATGGACCGGGCTCTCGGGTTTCATCACATGTACATCTTCCGTTCCTCCGTTTTTGGTGTAGAGAACCTCTGTAGGCTTTTGTCATTGTATGTAAGGACCCCTCGAGGGCTGTTGTACACGGATTTTTATGAATATGAATGTACTTCATTGCCTTCTGCTTCCGATTCTTGCCTTATAATTGTATGCTCTCGTTCCCTTTGAGGCCTTCGAATATTTTCCTTTACTGTCGACCACTGATATCTAACTCGGATGCGAGCGTTCTCTCCGATCCTCTGCCAATTGGCATGGCTCTTTTCCGAGCCCATCGTTGTACCTCGGACCAAGCCTGAATTGATCTAATATGTTTGGGCTGTCGGGACCTCTGAGTTGCATGGAGGTAGTACGCTGAGTTTTGGAGCTTTCGAGAATGATATTCTGAGTGAAAGTCAGCTTTGGGTACCTGGGGGTCTCTTTTGTACTTGACGTAGATAGCTTTTTAAAGCGTAGGGGATAGACTCCTATTAAGGGATTTCCTATACCCAGCCGCTGCTTCAAGCCTTCCTGGAGCCTTCGTGACCGGAGCTTTGTGTGCTTATATTTCCTTTTTAGAAAAGGAAATCATGAGATCGAGCATCGCCTTGGGTCGAGTGATGGCATTGAAAGCTTCTCGAAATCTGACTTCTTTTTTGGCGGGGATCCTCGAGGTCGGATGCTTTCTCAAAACTAGAGATAATACGGTCGACTCCTTGAGGCCTGGCTTCATTATCGAAGGATGCCTCTAGGATCGGGTATTACCTTATTGATCTATATCGAGGTCGTTGGCCTCCCGGGGCTCACCCCAAAGATGTGAATCATCGTTGTTTCCCGCATATATATGGGGCGGTTTCGGCTTCTTTGAAAGGCCTCACTATTTCAGATAGCTACCCTTCCGCCTTGGCATAAGGTTCTTCATTTCTTCAGGCGCGAAAAGCGTTAGAGCATGTTTTTGCCTTAGTTTGTCGATTCTACTATAGCCACGACAACTACTTCAGGGCCGGCCTGGTGGGGAGGAGAGAGTTCCACACCTAGCATTCAAGATCCGTGGGAGTTCCCTCTGCAGATTGTGTTTTCGATAAGAGAGGAACATTTGGAGATGGTGAGGAGATATTGCGGATAGAGCGAAGAGATAGCGCTGCAAGCGCTTTCCCCGGGTTAGAGCATTGCGGACTTTGCTGATGGATTCTTGAGCATGTACCTATATCCCTTCACATTTGGCCCCTTTGATAGGGTCGTGCTCGATTTCAGCTTGAAATATCGGGTTACCCTAGCGCAAATACATCTATCATTTTGGCGAGTGGTGCTGATGATGAGGCACTTTGCAGAGAAGGCTGGGCTTGAATTCACGCTCAGTCACCTCGTTAGGATATACCGACCCTTTCATCACCGAGGCCTGCTAACCCTGCGGTGCCATTCGTCCACGCCCTCTGTTGTTGATGACGAAGATGATGGGGATCAAGAGTGGGCTAGTTGGTTCATTTGGGTCCGGACGACCGACATTATCCCTGTGGAGCTTATGCCATTTCCCGAGGGATGGAATTACGCACGTGAGTGGAGTGCCTGGCACTTTCTAAGGTTTTGCTTATAGTGAAAGTCTGTTGAGTAACTATTTTTCTCCCCTTTTGTAGCAACTTCATGGACGCCGGGCAAAGTTCTCGATCTGCTCGACTGGGTCCGGAGGTTAGTGACCCATTCGACTTGCGACGAGCGTAGGTGGCGAGTTGTGTCCCGTAACAGATGGGAAGAGAAATACCAATGTTTGCGCGTACGATGCCTTTACCCTGGTGTTCGTACATTTGAGATGACACTTTCCTTTTTCTTTTGTGTTGGTGTTGTCGTAGCAGGCATCGAGCGGCTCCTTGGGGGGAGGATGTGCTCTTTTGGAGAGGGGAAGGAATCGTCAGCCTTCGAGCTGAGGGATGATGGAGACAAATGGGATCCGTACCCGTAGTATAATGGAGCTTTTAATGGGGCTGAACGGGCTCGTGTCTTCGAGGAGAGGGCATCGTCCGAGCCTGCCATTCCCGGAGTGTTTGATTCTCGGACAGCGGTTCCTCCGAGTGAATATGCCTTGCTCGAGGTTGGTTCTCCTGGGGACGGAGGGGCAGGATCAACAGGAGTGTGCTCTAACTTCGAGGAAGTCCGCCGGCTTCAATTCATGGTGAATTTAGGTGCAGTTCTTCTGTATTCCGTGTCCTTCTTTCTTCATCGGGTTTTCCTTTTGCAGGCCTGTGATAGGCTCAGGTCTGAGGTGCTCCATCAAGGAGCCAGGATTCGGAAAGTTCTGGGTGAGGGTGAGTCCTTTAGGCTCCTTAGCGAGGAGAAGGAGGCCGAGTTGCTGCATTGGCGATATGAGCCGTACCGGAACTCGAATTACAAGAGCTATTTTATGGAGCAGGTAACCTTTTGTAGCACGCGCTTTGCTCTTTTTGGCCCTTAGGGTTAACCCTTTTTTCCTATATTAGTTGCAGAAAAAGATGGAGGCCTTGGAGTACCTCAAGGGAGACATCGACCGTGTCAGGAATGGTTATGGCGAGCTAAGGGCTCAGGTGCAAGCTCAAGCTTTAGAGGAAAGAGGTGCTTTGGCCAAGGTTCCTGCCTTCGAGGCCCAACTCCTTGGCTCGTGACAACGCTATAGTTCAAGCGGATATGATTGGGAAACTCGAGTATGATCTCTCGAAGATCAGGGCTGAGATAGTCGATGCCCGGGCTGAAGTGGCGTTAAGCCGAACCAAGACTGATCAAGAGATGGCGATTCGTATGAAGGACGCTGCTGATGCCCAAGCCGAGCTGAAGCGGGCCCTAGACTAGGAGAAGAGGATCGAGGAATATGTTCGTTGCAGATCCCGAAGAGAAGTGCTCGAGGAGATAGGCACAAGGGGTTTTGTTCTCTTGAAGGAATTGGCTCGAGCAAGGGCGGACGAGTGTGACACTCGGTCACTTCTTGCTGACACCACGGAGAGCAAATCTGGGCCGACTAGCCGTAGCCTTTTGGAGTGGAGTGTAGATCTTGCCATCTTGTATTTGTTGTTTGCAGAGCATGTTTGTAGACGGAGAGCGCACCTTTCGCGCGTATATAAAATAAAAGAAAACTTGAAGCTTTATTTCCTCTGTATCTCTTTCCGTATTCCTTTTGACCAGGCGGGCTGGTTTCGGTGTTTGTCAAGAAACTTGTTGGTCCGGAGCTAATTAGGCAGGCCCGGAGGCTTTCAAGTGCGATTTTCGATGCGAGCAGGCGTTGCGACCTCCGTGCTTTGCCCATCTATTTAGGCTTATTCTCCAAGTCAGGCCTTGACTCGAGCTTGCCTAAGCTTCAATCTTCTGTGCCCGTGTGGGTGAATGATAATCGTTTTTATTTCTCGCCCTCGGGCGTTTGTTATTTCCACTATTTTAGGTTCAGTCTCCGAGTTGCGTTGCGACTCGAGCTTTAATTGACCCTCAAGTTTGTTTGTGACTGCATAGGCGGATGTCGATGGTTTTTATCTCTTTGCCCTTGGTCATTTGTTGTTTCAACTATTTTCGGTCCAGTCTCTGAGTCGCATTGCGATTCGGGTTTTTTTACCCTTAAGTTCTTTCCTGCCTGCATGGGTGGACGATGATGACTTTTTGTGCTTCGGGTCGAAGTGACCTTATAGATGCGTGGCCCGAAGGCTCATTTAGCTAGCGACAATGGCATTTATGTCGTGCCCTTAGGCATATTGTAGTTAACTATTTCGGATCTGGTCTCTGAATTGGGTTACGACTCGAGCTCATTTTTATCCTTAAGTGTCAATTTTCAAGGTGGCGACAATGGCTTTTACACTGTTTGGTCGTTAAGACCTTTTAGTTTGTGGCCTAAAGGCTTGTTTGGCTGGCGACAATGGCTCTTACGCATTTGCCCGTAGGCATTTTGTATACCTCTCGTTAAGGTCTTTTTGAAATGATTTTGCCTGACCCATGGTCGGTTCTGGAAGAACCTCGATTTCAATTCATTATCGGCAATGTTTGAGCACCTCGGAAGGTTCTTAGCTCGTAGGCTGAGTAGGTCAAAGCCTTGTGATTTGGAGCTGACATGGTCGAAGCTCGTTTGCCTATTGAGGGAAGCCTGTTTTAACCGTTTCTTTCTGAAGTATATTCGGAGTAATGGCCTGCGATTTTGTTTAGCGACGGTCGGGCATCCCGGAGTCGCGTTAATTTGGATGTATCAGCCGTTTTGACCGTAGTCATATGTGTTTGGCCGGAGCCATTTTTGATCCCGAGCGATAGTTTAGGCGTCTACACCGAGGGTATGCCCTTTTGGGATTCTTACAAATGCGACGTATAGCCTAAACTTCGAAATTTTGAGTTTCATGCCTGTTGAGGTCTTACAGTTTATCATGCATGTTGAGGTCTTACAGTTTGTCATGCCTGTTGAGGTCTTATAGTTTGTCATGCCTGTTGAAGTCTTATAGTTTGTGTTGCTATGTAGAATAAATCTGGTTATACCGAGTCTGCCCGCTCGGGGTCTTACAGTTTCGGGTTTTCCAGTGCATGGCGATTAATGACAATCTCCGAGTCATCAAGTTTGCTTAGGCGTGAAGGCCTTTGTGAGCTCGGAGTTGCCTCTTCGGGGCCTTATGAGCCCGGAGTTTCGACCTTGGGGTCGTGCGGGTGCCGAATTGTTGACGCCAAGTCTCCGAGTATTTCGGGATGCATTTGGTGGAGAGGCCCTGGCCATAAGCGTGTTGAAATCCATTTTTTGGAATACGAGATGCTCGTAAATACATGTTATTTTGTTGTTGCGAGCTCGGCCCGCCGCGGGCGCGACTCCTTGGACCGTTCGGTCAGGTGCATCATTTCCTATTGAAACTCAGTGTGTCGTTCCTCGGTCCTTCCGAAGGGATGGCGCCCTCAAAAGAAGATCATCGCTCGCCTTTTGACTGTAAAAGAAGGCATGTGATCTTGTTGGATCCTCCTCTGGAGGTATGTTGCTCTGCTAATAACCTTGCTGGCGAGACCCTCTTTGGGGCGGATGTCCGATCGAGGTGAAAGAGCGCGGCGGGTTCCGTTAAGGCCTTGGGATCTCCGGGTGGAGTTAGAACTTCCGAATGTCCCGGCCGATTGTTTGCATGCAGGTTAGTGAAAAAATAACAAAGGAGCGTAGCAGTTCTTCCTTACCGTGGGGTGTGTAGGCGACGTTTTGAGATTTGGTATATTCCTGCCATCTCGAGGTGTGGGCCCTAGTACAGCCCTCCGTCGTGTTTAATCAGGCTTTGGCCGAAGATGTGGTTTGCTTATCCTTTGATCCTTTCGAGGGTGGAGGTATTGATGCCAACATCGCGTCATATGGTGAGGAATATCCCCTCGTCACGTATTGCTCTTTGCCGACGGTTCTAATTCCGCCCCTTGCGTGGGATTTCATTCTTTTGGCGAAGTGGGATCAACGCTGTCTCTGGGCGATGCGCCCGTGGCTATCTGAATAAGACTTCCGTGCCTTGCGCCTTCTTTGACGGTATAGAACTCGGTGTTCCAGTCCGAGCTTAGACGGGTTGTATCAAGAGAATGGCTTTACTGCTTGTTGTAGTAATTGTCATTTGGAATCCGTCAAAGATTCGAGATGCGGGTGCGATTTGGTTCGTCAGTCCGAGCCACCCTATTGATCTTGGTCCGGCATCATTGATATGTTGATTGAGCCACCTGAATTCATGAGCATATGTTTTATTTGAAAGGGAGAAGGTTACCAGTGTGTCAGTGTGAGGCCGAGACGAGGTCTCGATGCCTTTTTTGCTGGATGTAAGGATATCATCTGGAATATATCCATGGACCCGCTTTTTCCTGGTGACAAAGATTTTTACTTTCCATTTTATGAGTCCTTGGAGGGTGTCCCCGTTCCACCACTATCGTGGCGATACGTCACGACTCGTTTGCTTCATTCTTCTTGGCTGCCTTCCTTCCTCGGGGATGAATTCAAGCCTGATCGCTCGACAATACTCAACGGCAATTTTTATTGAGTAGCGTGGTTGCTTTACTCCTGAGCTGGTGGCCATCTTCAACCCGTGGTCGTGCGCACCCTACGGTTTCCGCACCAGGTTGTGGTTCCTTTGAGGGGGACTCGGTCGAATAGGTCTGAGCCGTTTGACGTCCCTGGTTTTGCTTATGGTGAACATGATGTTTGGTATAGTGATGCTGAAGTTTTACTCTGGTGGGCAAGGTGCCCCTGCCGGCCATGACTCGTCGAATCTGGCTTTGTTGAAGATTCCTTGAAGATGTTGCCCTCGGGCCATTTCCCGATCGTTGTGAAGTGGATTATGTATCGGGGCGTTCCCCCTATCCGCGGTGTATGGGTGGTACCTCCATCTATTTGGCATTAGTTTCTTTGTTGGGAACCTACTCATGTATACTGAGCCCGAGGAGGCTCTCGGATGGTCGTCCATGGCCCTGATTCGCGATTGGCGCAGGATACGGGCATCCAACCAGATCTTGGCTGGGTACTCAGCTAAGTTTCGTTTGAACTGCC
This sequence comes from Nicotiana tabacum, assembly GCF_000715075.1. Classification (NCBI taxonomy): domain Eukaryota; kingdom Viridiplantae; phylum Streptophyta; class Magnoliopsida; order Solanales; family Solanaceae; genus Nicotiana; species Nicotiana tabacum. The sequence goes on from NC_134087.1 coordinate 123,113,631, forward strand.
CTAAAACCGTTGGGCTTTTGTTTAGGCTTTGGGCGAAGGCCTGTGCTGCCTAGTCATCTGAGACCGGGGGCAATCTCGTTTGTTCTATCAGGAAATGGGGTGCGAATTCCCATGGAGCTTTATTCTCTCCTTGTTCGGCCCTTGGTGTGTCGAGCTCTCTCATCGCTGCTTCGACGTCACTGGCATGTGTCTCTACGGAGGAATATGCCGGTACGATAAGCGAGTTTGTGGGGTTAGGTGTCAGGCTACGACACCACATCTTGGTTCCTTTTGAGAATGTTTCCCCGAACCTCTTCGACAAGACGAGCTCGAATTTATCATCTTGAAGGTCATTGCCTCTTCCCGCGCACGCAGAAGCGGTGATGTGATCATCGAGATCTGAGGTACCGTTGTACTTAGGGAGTTCTGGCATTACAGACTTCCGTGAAACGGGTTCTGGGACCGCTTCCTCGGGGGACGGCCGTTGCATGGACTTTCATGAACCTAACTTGTTCCTTTTGGAGAGATCCCTGAGCATCTTTGCTATGACAGGGTTGGTTACCGATCCGTCGTCGCTTGATCTCTCGAATATTTGTTTCGTGGGTGGAGCTGTTTCCGTGCTGCTGTGCTGTGAGTCTCCGGGTGACTTTGCAACTGAGCGAGAGCCAACTGCTGTGCCTGCAACATTTCAAAAATATCATGAAGACTCACTTCCTGTGCTTCTCGAGTCGGGGTTTTTTGGGCTTCCTATGGTCGATATGTTGCATGCTCCCGTCGGTGTGCGAGGTTTCATCGACTTGCTGCGCGTCTTGTGAGCCCGCGTCTACTGGGATCAGCCCAGATGCATTATCGGGGTTCCGCGGCATCGCACCAATAACTGAGGCAGCCATACTGTTTTCACTGTGATTTTTAAGGTAGTTGTTCTCAACCCTATTTGCCGAGCTAGACATTTTGACCTGGAATCAAGAGATCTTGGACAAGAAAAAATGTGAAAGATAACTTGCGTTTGAGCAATGAAACCAGCAAGAAGATAATCACTATTATTTTTAGCCCAACGGTGGGCGCCAAACTGTTTATTGTGTAAATGGTAACAACAATTAAATTTTTAAATGGGATTCTAAAAATACGTGATCTATTTTTATGCTAGTTGTTAGAGCAGATGATGCTAAGAAGATGAAGTTCAATGATGAAATACAAGCTTAAATGAGGCAGTGATCGGACCGATAGGTCGGCAGCCCAGGTGTAGGACTAGTCGATGGGGGACCTCGGGGTCGACGTCTGGGTTGAGCTCGAGCTATCGGGGGTAGTGGGGAATTTGATAACAGTTAAGATATGATTAAACAAGGTTTTTTATGGCCAATACCAAGCGATAGAATGAAGATCAAGTAAGAAAGCAATAAATATTAAAGTGACCTCGAACTAGTGAGAGCGAGTAAGTTAGAAAGAGAGAGAGAGAGAGAGATAGAGAGAGATAGAGATAGAGAGAGATATTATTGCACTTGTGGAGAAATAGTTGGAGCAATATCAGCCCTTTACAAGGTGGTGCGGGTTCCCTTTATATAGGAGGGGAACCCGGCTATAGTACATGGGCATTAAGTGTAAAGTACGGAGATGTGATGGTTAGACACGATGCTTTGCGTAGGCTCTGGGTAGGCTGTCCCTGTCAAACTTAGTCGTGTGCCTAGAGAGCTTCCCCTTCTGTTCTGGACTCATCCTTCGTTTTCTTTGAGTCGAGCCCCGACGAGCCTCGAGGGAGGGAACTCGATTGTGGCTTCACGTCCTCGGGGTCTCGAGGCACTCTTCCGAAGTGGCTCGATAGCGAGAAATCGAGTCTTCCAATTTTGCCACTTACACAATGTCAGCCTTGTTTAGGCAAGTAAGAAAGGATTTCAAAGCTTACTACCAACTTCCGATTGCGCAAAGCAAAGTACGGCCACAACGTACCAGAAATAGCATGATGTGAAAGTGAAAATAAGGTGTTAATAAAAGTTCAGGCGGTCGAGTGGTTTGTAAATTTTGGGGAAGATACAAAGGTTCAAATTGGAAGGACAGAAATATGGAACAACAGGTTGGGTGTAGAGCATTCAGGTCATTCAGGGTCCTGTGGTTGAAATTCATTTAGAAAGCCAAACAATTCCTAGCCAGTTCAAGGCGGCCAGTTAGAGCAAAGCACGGCAACGAAAGGGCCACCCTCAGCAAGAATGCCGCAAACTAACCACCACATTTTCAAACTGACAAGATTTTTCTTTGATTGAAATAGGGGCAGAAAATTTTGTTTGTTTCGGAGAAACCCTCCGTAAGGAAAGCAAGTGCCAGACGGGCTCGGCAGTAAGTTCCATTACCCCCTTGGATAACAGGATTTAGTAAGTTTTAAGGCCCTCACAAATAACAAGGTCTGACGAGAGGTCTACTTTTGGGAAGTGTAATTCTGCATTTAAATTTTCACTTTTGAAATGAGGCTTGGTTTGAAATTTGTAGGATAAAAGGAGTTTAATTTAGAATTTAGTTTGATAACAAGAATTGGTTAACACTCATAGATGTTCCCAATATCAAACTGGGGCAGAAAAATTTCTTTTGTTTTGTCTGTTTTGTTGAAATCAGGTACCCACTTGAAGAACCAGGGAAGACAACATCAGTTTCAAGAATAGAAGACAGTTAAAGCTCAAGCAATCAGGCACCCACCTGGAGAACAAAGTGAATGCATCAAATTCAGAGGAGTTAATTCGAGTTAGGCAATCAGGCGCCCGTCTAGAGAACAAAAGGAAGTAGTTCAAGTTTCAAGGAAAAATAGTTCATGTGTTGGAAATAAGGAGCCCACCTGGAGAACAAAGGGAAAGCAATTTAAGTTTTAGAGGAAAGGAAGACGATTCAAATGTTGGTAATCAGGCGCCATCTAGAGAACAAAGGGAAGCAGTTCAAGTTTCAAGGAAAAACCGTTCAAGTGTTGGAAATCAGGCGCCCAACTAGAGAACAAAGGGAAGCATTTCAAGTTTCGAGGAAAACAGTTCAAGTGTTGGGAATCAGGCACCTACCTGGAGAACAAAAGGAATCAGTTCAAGTTTCAAGGAAAAATAGTTCAAGTGTTAGAAAATAGGAGCCCAACTGGAGAACAAAGGGAAAACAATTTAAGTTTCAGAGGAAAGGAAGACAATTCAAATGTTGGTAATCAGGCGCCCACCTGGAGAACAAAGGAAAAACAATTTAAGTTTCAGAGGAAAGGAAGACAATTCAAATGTTGGTAATCAGGCGCCCACCTGGAGAACAAAGGGAAGCAGTTCAAGTTTCGAGGAAAAACAATTCAAGTGTTGGTAATCAGGCGCCCACCTGGAGAACAAAGGGAAGCAGTTCAAGTTTCGAGGAAAAACCGTTCAAGTGTTGGTAATAAGGCGCCCACCTGGAGAATAAAGGGAAGCAATTAAAGTTTCGAGGAAAAACATTTAAAGTGTTGGAAATCAGGTGCCCACCTGGAAAACAAAGGGAAGCAGTTCAAGTTTCGAGGAAAAACAATTCAAGTGTTGGTAATCAGGCACCCACCTGGAGAACAAAGGGAAGCAGTTCAAGGTTCGAGGAAAAACAGTTCAAGTGTTGGAAATCAGGCGCCCACCTAGAGAACAAAGGGAAAACAATTCAAGTGTTGGCAATCAGGAGCCCACTTAGAGAAGAAAGTGAAACAATTCAAGTCTCAAGGAAAAATAGTGCAAATGTTGGTAATAAGGCAACTACCTGGAGAACAAAGGGAAAGCAACAATGTTCAAAGGAAGACGGTTCAAGTTCAGCGATCAGGCTCCCACCTGGAAAACAAAGGGAAAACAGGTCAAGTTGCGAGGAAAAGCAGTGGAAGTGTTGGAAATCAGGCGCCCACCTGAAGAACAAAGGGAAAACAAGTCAAGTTTCGAGGGAAAGGAAGATAATTCAAATGTTGGTAATCAGGCGCCCACCTGGAGAACAAAGGGAAAGCAGCAATGTTCAAAGGAAGACGGTTCAAGTTCAGCAACCAGGCATCCACCTGGAGAACAAAGGGAAAGCACCTCAGAATACAATTCAAGTTAGCAACAAAGGAAACTCACCTGGAGAGTACAAGTCAATAGAGCAGTAGAAACTGCAAGATCAAGTTTGAAGAAGTGTAGATAGGATTCTTGTAATTCATAGATCATAAGTTTAGTCTAGCTTCTTTTATTTTATCTTGGTATAATAAGGAGTTCAGCAAGCAATAGCAGCAGCAACAATAGTGAAATCACGGCTTCCTTGTAATCCCAGCTACCGAAAATTTTCGAACTACACTAACCTGATTTCATTATAGCCAAGGATATGTAGGCAACCTCGGAAGTAGGGTACGGTCAAATCTTTCAAAAAATGCTTCCCACGGAGTATTTAAACGGGCAAAAATCGCTCGTATCCGCTCACTTTATCTTTGCGCAAAAACTCTTTGTGTTTCCGAGCAAAGATGGGCAGCTGTGAGTACGTGATTTTTGCCCTATATAATTTACTCCTATAAAATTCAAGATAATAAAATTTTCCATTATTTGCAATTTTATAAAATTTTGTGAGAATTTGTGCTAATTGTTTGTATTTTTGTACATACTTAATTTCCATTAAAAATCAAAAATACCAAAAATACCCTGCATTGCATTTAGGATTTATTTTTACATTTCTACGTTAATTATTAAATTAGTTATTTTATAAAAAAGAAAAATCACAAAAATTGGCTTACTTTTGCATTTTTAGCCTTTTAATGTTAAATTAGTAATTTCTTCTTTTAATTTAGGAGTAATTAATTTTGTAAATATTACAGCAGATAATTAGCTTAATTTTATAACCTATTTTAATTTAAGAGTCTAATTTAGGTTTTTAATTAATTGAAAAGGAAAAAAAATAATTATAAAAGGAAACAAAAGAGAAGGAAAATTGAGAGTTTGGTTTAAAGCCCCGAAATTGGGCCGGTTCAGTGGAAAACCTAAACCAACCTTTCTACCCGAACCCAGGCCCAATCCCTCACCCGGTCCAGTCCCACCCCCAAACCAAACGACACCGTATTCCCCTTGTCAATCACATCCATTGATCGTCTTAAATCTAATGGCTGGGAACTGGATGGTCATATACATTTATATGTCTTAAACACCCCCATACCTGTCCAAACCCTCCCCATTTCCCCCTTTCCAATCTCACTGAAGGAACCCTAAAACGAGCCGCCTCAAAATCCTTTCAAACCATCGGCGACGACTGGCTCACAAACTCACCCAAATTACTACCCTACAACAATCACCCACCCCTGTTTCATAATCCAACACAAGCTTCCCCAAAATCCCCTCCCGTTTGTCCAAATCCCAAATCTGACGCCAAAAACTAAAAACCCTAATTCGTCTCTTTTTCAGAGTTTGAAATGGTTTTAGGGTTCGATTTGTGTTAGAATTTATGCCAATCAATTGTTCTTGATAAGTACAATTGATTAGTATCAATTTTGACTCATTTCAAGGCCGGTCAGATTCCATACAAAGTCAAAGTAATCGACAAAATCTCGTCAAAAGTTGTCGTTCGCCAATTCTCTGTTGTTTGCTCAGTTTTTCGGCCAAATCAGTATGCATACTCCTACTCTTGTTGTGCCTGTTTCTATTCCTCTTTTTAATTAGTCTGTTTGTGATTTACTAGTTTAATATTTAAAATGGTTTGTTTAGTTTAAGAGCATGATTAGGATTAATATTTTATTGTTATTTTTCGGTTTGATTTTTCGGTTTGGTCGGATTTGTTTAGGGTTAGTTAGTAATTTGGAATTAGTACTTAGCTCATTAAAGTGCTTGTTTGAATCAGATTTCTTTTTCTTTGTCTTTATTCCAGCTCTTTTCTTCTTTTTCCTCTTCTTTCAATTTGACCTTAGTTCAGCCTGGGTCATAATTTGAGCTTCAATGCTCATTTTGATGGTTTGAATTTCAGGTTGGGCTATTAGTACACAAGCCCACAGGTTTGGTTTGGGCTAATTTGACCCAGGTTTGATTTTTTGAATGTAAAAACAAGGCTGTCAGGGGGTGTTTTGGGTATTTGAGGGTAGGGAATAATTTTCTGTTGGGGGGAAGCTTCTAGAGGATAAGGTTGGAGCTGGTTAAGAGCAGGGGGTTCAGATATTTTGGGTGGTTAAAAAAGGTAAATAACCAAGAATTAAAGGGGTAAAAAGGGGAAATGGTTAGCTAGGCTAGGGCTGCCTTAGGCATGCCTATGTAAGGACGTCTTTCCCCTCATTTGGAGCAGCCATTGATACTCTGAAAAATACTAAAAAATTCCTGCATCTTGTGGTTGAAATTGGTCTTGGTTTTTCTCTTTAGTCCTAATTGTTAGTCAGAATTTAAAAGCTTCAAGGAATTTCTGTGCATCTGGGTTTTAAAAATGGTCTAAAGTGGGCTGAAAATTGTTATTGAGATGCTGATCTACTGCTGTTGCTGGAATCCTCATTCTCCTTGTTTTATTTTGACTTTCAGGTATGCTTTGGGCCCTGAATGACATGTTGAAATGAAAATATGTAACCCAATGCTGGAAATCTCATAGTTGATTTTGCTTTGACTCCTATTCTTATGCTTTTTAGATTGTTCAATTTTGTAGTCGTTTAGTTTTTTCTTTATGAGTTTTATTTGTTCATTCATGTTATTGATTTGAATCTCACTTGTAAGTTGATTAAGTACCCTAGTTTAGCATGTTTGATTTGTGAATTGGTGGAAGCTTTGTTGACAGTTCGGACTTCCTGCAACATGGTTCTAAGTGAATTGAACATTTTTATTTTGGTTTTGCATTAGTCTGCTTGAAGTCAGTATTGAATTCTATGTTCAGGGACTGTGATATTTGGGAATTTTGTTTGAATTGTTAAATTATATGCATGGATTTGAATGAGAATCCTTAGTTAGAATTCAATGTTATCTAAAGTCGAAGTAGTACATAATTGGTTCGTAATTGGCATGTAATTGATGGTTGCATATATAAGTTTGATGATGTTTTTTTTTTAGAAAAGGGAAGAACCATATTCTTGCTGTTCTCATTAAAAGCGGGTCGTGTGACTTAAATAATTATGTGTTTAATGCTCCAAAAGAAAAACTGTTGTGTTCCAATAGGCTTTAAAATTGAAGAGTTTCTTAAGGATTATTGGGCCTAACGTAGGCCTAAGGAAGTCAATCCATGGCCGTAGGGCTTTGCTCGATTGTGGGCTCGATTTGGGGCCCAATAGCCTTTAGCATTTTCTAGTTTTCTTAAGTATTGCTTGATTCAATAAGAAAAGGCTTTCACAGAGAATTCGAATCGAATGTTCAATTCAATTTCTGATTTCATTAAGCATGTTGTTAATATGTATAACATAGTTTGAGTGTTTTTTTGTTTTTGGAGTTTTGGGAGTTGGGCTCAATATTGGCCCAGTCCAAAAATGACCAAGTCGTTTGGGCTGTCCTTTCACCTACCTCATTCTCGTGAAGTTAAGTTTCAGCCCAGGTTCCCAATGCTTACCTTTAATTTCATTGTTAACTATGAAACAATTTGTCCCATGCAAATATAATGTCCATTAGGCTTAATTAAGTGCCTAGTAGATTGAGGTGTGCCATTTTAGCTAAATCATCAATGGCCCTCACAAATACTATAACTAGCATTAAGAAAAAATATCCGTAGAAAAGCCTTTAGGTGCGTTTAAAGTACTATCGTAATTGTGCACACGTTTGCGTGACATAATTACGATTCTCAAAACCAATTCGGAGTATGCGTTCGCGCAACTTCGATCAAACTTTCTTAATAATAAAGTATTGCTAATAGGCTGTTAAATTAATTTTAGTTCATATAGTCTGAGGTGTGCCATCAACCATTTAATCATACATTGCCCTCGTATTAATTTAGATATAAAAATGACAAATATTCGTAGTTTGCTTTAGGCACGTTTAATATACTATCGTGGTTGTGGACATGTTCGCGTGACATGATCACGATTTCTAAAAACAAAACCAGAGTATGCGTTTGCGCAACGTCGGCCAAATTTTCTTAATAACAATAAAGCGTTAGTAATTGTGGACACGTTCGCCTGACATGATTTTTGACCCGCCAAATAAATGGGTACACATACGCGTGACCCGTTTTAAGATAATTTTCTCAATTAAAAAACGGTGAAAGGTAAATGCACATAGGTTCTAAAATCAGTAATTAGACAATTTGATTAATCCAAGTATGATCAAAGCGACCGTGCTAGAACCATGGAACTCGGAAATGCCTAACTCCTTCTCCCGGGTTAACAAAATTCCTTACCCGGATTTCTATGTTCGCAGACCGTAAATAGAGTCAAATTTCCTTGATTCGGGATTTCAAACCGGTGACTTGGGATACCATAAATCATCCCAAGTGGCGACTTTGATTTTTAAATAATAATCCCGTTTCTATTGTCACTTAAATTGGAAAAAACTCCCTTATATACCCTCCCGGGGTATAGTAAAAAGGAGGTGTGACAGTTACAATAGCCGAGAAAGTTTATATATGTTAGTAAATTGTATTTCTAAAATAATTCTGGAAAGTATAAAATAACATAAACAGAAATATAAACGAAACAAAAATTAATCCAAGCCCACTGAATTCACAGTGTTTCTTTAAGGAATTTAATCCCCTCCTAGTACCCAAGGTTATGGATTATTTCCTCCCAGGATAGAACAAATTACACACTAGTGTAGTGGTACTTCAAACCCCAGTGTTTCAGCGAACACAAAGTTCGGTAGCAAATTACACTTACTATTGCTTTCTTTGAAGTTAAAACAATGCAGAAGAAGGAGGAGAAACTCAGAAAATCGTATGGAAAATCTGAGAGAATGGACTTGTATTTATAGCCAATGTTGGGCTGAAATCTGAAGAGGTGCAACTCTTCAGAATGACTGTTTATACAAAACGGCCACATCATAAATACCATAACATAAATGGCTATTTACTCAACAATAAAGAGAAAAAATAAAGAGGAAAAATTGAAGAGGGTAGTTAATTTTCTGTTACCAAAACAGAAAATGGAAAAATGGAAACGGTTGGATTTTAATATTAATATTAATATTCTTGAATTTAATATTAATATTTTGTTATTAAAACGGATATTTAATAATATTTCTGTTAATATTTACTATTAACAAACAAATTTGGTCCAAAAAATTAATCAATCATTTGACCAAATCCAAACCAAATCCGAAGCCGAGCGAGCGACTACGACGGTAGTGCGAGGCTTGCCTTCTTCTCAATTCTTTAAGAGCTAGAAGAAGAGCAATTGTTTATATATCCATTAAAAACCTCTTCCTCTTCCAATATGGGACAATGTTCCTTCATTAAGGAGGGAATCTCAAATGAAACTCAAATATTTTATTTTCCCTCCATTTCCCATTCACCCTATTTTAAGCATTAATATACTTAAAACCCCAACAATATATTCTTTATACAGTACACATTATCCTTCATTACTTCTTCCCTCTAGAATCTAGATTGAGTTATCTTATCGGATAAACCGATAACCGAACCGATACCGATCGATTACCGATTAACCGATAACCGATATCTTATCGGTTTGGTTATTGGGTTAGGATATTTATAATCGATAACCGATATGCTAAACCGATAATATTCACAACCGAAACCGACCGACCAATGACCACCCCTAGATTAAAGTGGGCTAGGGTCCTTTTTAGAATTTTAAAAGCTTCAGGGTCTAGAGTTAAAATATAGTTGAAGGATTTAAGAGTTATTTAATACTCTTTGATATGAAGTCAAACTCAGTCTTCCTCTCTCGTCTTCTGCTCTCTGCTCTCTCCAGTTCGTGAACATTTTAAGCCCGCGGCCGTCATTCGTTTTTCAGGTATTTGAGCATAAAATCATAGTCTCCATTATTGCATTGCCTTTTGAAGGTCGATTTTTGTGAGAATGTTGAATATTGGCCTCTTTGTCAGAGTTTTAATGTTGAGGAATTCTAATACGTTTAAGTTACAATTTTTTCAAATCTTTTTCGATTTTTAGGGTAATAAAGTTGATATGCCCCTCGGGGGTCAGCACTCAGGCGCCGATAATAAAAGAAAAAGAAAAAGAGGGTCAATTCCTCGATTTAAGTTCTATAGAGTCAAAATGCCAGTTCTTCTATAGTTTTTGACACTTCTTTATGGATTCATTAGAAACAAATTTTTAGATATTCTAATTTTGCTTGTTAACAAATTGACTCACCGGTTATGATGGAGTTGTATCAGGGTCGGCACTCAGTCCTTTTTTGTTTGTCCTGGCGATGGACGTACTGACACGCTACATTCAAGGGATGTGCCGTGGTGCATGCTATTTGTAGATGATATTGTATTGATTAACGAGACTTGAGGCGGTGTGAATGCACAATTAGAGATATAGAAGCAGACCCTGGAATCTAAAGGTTTCAAGCTAAGCAGGACCAAGACAGAATACATGGAGTGTAAGTTCAGTGGTAAGAGTCAAGGAGGGAAAATGGAGGTGAGGATGGACTCCCACGTCATCCCTAGGAGAGAAAGTTTTAAGTATCTTGGGTCAATTATCTAGGGAGTGGGGAGTTGATAAAGATGTCACACATCATATTGGGGCGGGATGGATGAAATGAAAACTCGCTTCCGGTGTTTTGTGTGACAAGAAGGTGCCACCGAAACTTAAAGGTAAGTTCTACAGAGTGGTGGTCAGACCGACAATGTTGTTTGGGACTGGGTGTTGGCCAGTCAAGATTGCTCATGTCCAGAAGATGAAGGTAGAAGAGACGAGGATGTTGAGATGGATATGCGAGCACACCAGATTATATAGGATTAGAAATGAGGTTATTCGTGATAAGGTGCGTGTGGCCCCGATTGAGGACAATATACGGGAAGGGCGACTCAGATGGTTTGTTCATGTGAGGACGAGGAGCACAGATGCCCCGGTGAAAAGGTTTAGAGGTTGACATTGGAGGGCCTAGGGATAGAGGTAGGCCAAAGAAGAGGTAAGGAGAGGTGATTAAGCAAGACATGGTGCAGCTTCAGCTGACCAAGGACACGACCCTTGATAAGAAGGTATGGAGGCCGAGGATTAGGGTAGCAGAGTAGATAGCCTATAGTGTTCTTTATTATGCTTTTATATGGCTTTTGGTGATGTCCCTTCTTGTTTATATTTTCATTAATGTGGTGCTTATGCTTTCCTGAGCTGAGGGTTTATTGGAAACAACATCTCTATCCTCACAAGGTAGGGGTAAGGTCTGCATACACACAACCCTTCCCAGACCCCAAAGTGTGGGATAATATTGAGTATGTTGTTGTTTTTGTTGTAAAGTTGATATGTCCCTGAGTATATTATTTGAAAAATTTTCGTTGATTGTGTTCGTTGTGTTATTATCGAGTAGGACGTTAATGTTATCTTTTCACATTTCTCTAATTTATCTGGAACTTTCAACAATAGTATTTTTACTCCACGATGTATATCTTAGAATGAATTTCTAGGTTTGAGTGCGATTTGTAGTTATCTTGTTGCTTCGATGCAACTGGTATATTTTTAGATTGGTGATCGATTAATTCTCCAATTGTGGTCTCCTACTGTAATGCAATAATAAAATGCTAAAAACCAAAGCTAGGAATGGAATAAAAAAAAACACTATTCGGAAAAGATAAAACTCCATTTTATTGAATGTAAATCAAATGAAAATCCATCTCATAAAGCTGGAAAGAGATCAATAGTTATCGGCGATGAAAATATAGCAATAACAGTTGAACCCCAAAGTCTACATGAAGAAAATTTTGAAAGAGATTGATACTATGTGTCGCGACCTAAAATCCAACTAGTCGTGATGTCATCTAACTCAACCCGCTAGGTAAGTCAATTAATAAATAACTAATTTAATGAGATTTATTAAGTAAAAAAATAATAATACAACTGCTTTTATACAAAGAATTTCCAAATGACTGGTAGTACAAATCATGAGCTTCTAAGATTTAGAGTTTACAAAGCTGGAATGAAATAAATATATCATCTGTTTAATATACATGAACAAATTAAAAATTCTAAAGCTACCGAGGATAAGAGGCAGCTGTGACTGGAGCGCAGGTAAATCTTCAAATCCAATTCCCGCCATACACAACAACATCAACATCCAACATCTGCATGCAAGGTGCAGAAGTGCAGTATGAGTACAACCGACCGCATGTACTCAATAAGTAACAAACCTAACCTTAGGTTGAAAGTAGTGACGAGCAAGGACAAGGGTTAAAGTCCAACTCCAATGACCAACCACAGTTCATAGCAATATAATAAAAATGATACAAGACAATAACTCGGCGATGAGATGCTCAACTCGTTCACAGTTACAGAAAATAGGCATGTTTTTTAAGTATAACAGTAAATCTCAAATCTTTAACCGAAATCACCAAAAATATATGAATAAGTTCGAGAAGCTGTGATTTTCCTGAAAAACATTTTATCAATAAATAAGATGTTTCATTTTTAGATAGCATGAGGAAAGTACATCTCTATGCTTACGTGTCAATATGTAGGTGAAATCATGAATGTCACCAAAATCGAGTAGCGTGAGAAAATACATCTATATGCCCGTATCTCAAGTACGTATGTCAAATGCAATGCATCTCAGTAAAGAATTTATGAAGTCACACTCTCAGAGCACTCAATCTCACTGTCTCGTATTCTCACTCACCATGCTCAATACTCAGCACACTCAGTCACTCTGTACTGTATAGGGTAGATCCAGCCCAATGCAAATGAATCCAGGGCTGATCCCACCTAAGAATCAATAGCAACTACGCCCACTGTGGATGTGCAGACTCCGGAGGAGCCGATCTAGCCCAAGTGCTATAATAAGCCAAATCCTGGCATGAATCAATAAAGCTTGCTGCAGCGTGCAACCTGATCTCATAAATATCATTCATAACAGGCCCTCGGCCTCACTCAATCATCAATCTCTCTAGTCTCACGGGCTGACAACTCTCATGCTAAGTAGCCCAAATCAATGATAAGGGATGTGACAATATACGATAACAGAGACTAAGATATGATATGAAATGATGAATGCGACTAAGTACATAACTGTAATTTAAGCAAATAACTCATCAGCAAAGAACAACCACTATGGGTCCCAATAGTACCACATATAGCCTAAACATGATTTTTAGCATAAATTACAGCTCAAGTGCTCTAATACATAGAGTAGAGTAAAAATATTCAGATAAGATAGCTACATAGTTCCATGGAATCGACTAAATCACCATTTATATGGTGCACGCTCACACACGCGTCACCTAGCATGCGCGTCACCTTAACATAAATCACATAACATATAATTCGGGGCTTCATACTTTCAGCACCAAGTTTAGAAGTGTACTTACCTCGAATAAGACAAATCCAATACCGAGTAAGCCAAATGATGCTCTAAAAATGCTATCCCGCGCGTACCGACCTCCGAACGGCTCGAAACTAGCTAAAAGCAATACAAGAACATCAAATAATGCCTAATGAAATAATTCCAAATGATAAAGGTCGAATCTTTAATCAAAACCCCAAAGTCAACCAAAAACTCAAACCCGGGCCCGCTCCTTGGAACCCGACAAAACTCATAAAGTCCGACAACCTATTCAATTATGAGTCTAATCATACTAGTTTCACTCAAATTCGATTCCGAATTGATGTTCAAAACTCAAAAATATACTCTATGAAACTTTAGACAAATTCCCCAATTTTCTCTTCAAAATTCACAATCCAGTTACCAAAAACGAAGATAGATTCACGAAATATAACAAAAATCGAGTAGAGAACACTTACCCCAATCCATATGGTGAAAATCGCCTAAACAATTGGCCAATCCGAGCTCCCCCAACTCAAAAATATGACCAAATGAACAAACTCTTGATATTAAATATTTTTCCCCAGCTGTTCTGCCTTGTTTCGTGTGGCCAACGATCCCAAAACTTGCTTTTGATACCTCTGATGGATTCCTTATAAAATTGCAGTCAAGTTAGGCTTCTGAATCACTCCATTTGACCTTATAATGAAGGAGATATGTTGGTTTCAATATTTGGAAATAATGCAAATTTTTAAATACGAATTCAGTGGCAATTTCATAATTAATCTGAAAAATATTTGGCAACCCAATTCATAGTAAAATGACCAAAAATTTCTCATACGATGTTGAAACTTGATGATTCCAGTTGATATGGTTTCTAAATTATGATACGGACCTAATTGGCACGACCTTAAAGCCAGACTCGATCGTGATGGCGCCTCTCGTGGAGATAAGGCCAGCCGACACAAACCCCCAAATTAATTAACATATATAAAATTCATAATTAAGTCATTAACATGATTAAGTCCCAAAAGAACAGTGAAATAGTACAATTTGCGGAAAAACAAACACTGCCCAACATCGGGGTGTCACCAGTCATGAGCATCTAACATAAGTCTAAGAGTATGAAAGAGTTTATACAGTATATTACAGAACTAGAACAAGTGAAATAAAATAGGAGGGAGAAACACTGGGTTGCATACGCCGAACAACTACCTAGTGGACTCCGAATAGCCTGCTGGGAGCAATCAACCCTCACTGGCGGGGCCTGAAGCTCCTAAATCTGTAAACAAGGTGTAGAGAGTAAAGTGAATGCTCCAACTCAGCGAGTAATAAAAATAAATGAAGACTGAGCGATAAGAAAGCACGTAAAACACATCAAAATGCTACAAAAAGGCAGTGTAAACTAATACAATGCAATAAAATAATGAAATCTTATAAAAACACTTTAGTTCAATATAAGCTTCCTTAAAATACCATTTTAATAGTTAAACAAGTAAATGAAAAGTGGCAAGAAAATATAAACATATCAAATCAGCCCCTCGAACACAGTATCAACAGAATCAGCCCCTCGGGAAACAACATGGAATAACACCAGCCCCTCGGGCTATATCACATATCACATTGGGTACCTGCGCTCACTGGGGGTGTACTAACTCCGGGAGGGGCTCCTTACGGCCCAAGCGCAATATCAAGCCATCTCGTGGCATAACAACTCAGGCTCTCGGCCTCATAATCATAAATCAGTGCAACACTGTTGCAGCGTGCAATCTGATCCCTTAATAATCCTCACAACACAGGTCCTCGGCCCTAATCAGTTAGAAATCTCTAAAAGCCACTCGGGCACAGTAAAACATGATACTCAGCCCAAAATATCATTTAAAGTGTTAAAAGAAAGTAAACATGGCCGAGTTATGAAAACAGTAGAATATAACATGACTAAGTACAAATATAAAATCAAAACAATGAGGAAATAACAGTAAAAAATCCCCTAAGGGTTCAAAACAGTTGGCACGAGGCCCAAATATGACATTCTGCCCAAAACATGATAATAACAAATAGTTTTCAGTCAAATACGCGGTAAAATAGTCATTCGGGATGGACTAAGTCACAATCCGCAACGGTGCACGACTCCACGCTCGTCATCTAGCGTGTGCGTCACCTCAATATAGCACAACGATATGTAATCCGGGTTTTCATACCCTCAGGACAACATTTACAATCATTACTCACCTCAATCCGGTCCATACTCTAGCCCGCAATTCCTTTGCCCCTCGAATCGGCCTCAATTCGCGTCGAATCAATCCAAAATCAGAATCACGACATCAAAATATACTAAGGGATGAAGCCCATGCGAAAATAATCAAATTACAACATAAATCCCGAAATTAACCAAAACCCGACCCCCGAGACCACATCTCGAAATTCGATAAAATTTACATCAATAGACTCCTTATCTCCCCACGAGTTCATACATATCAAAAGTACCAAAATCCGACCACAAATGGCCCCTCAAATCCCCAAGTCAAGGTCTCCAATACCAAGCCCTAATCCCCAATTTTTAACCCTTAATTTCCATTAATCTTAGGCCAAATCAGTGAAATAACACCATAGAAACAAGTTTAGGGTCCAAAATCCTTACCTCAATGAAATTCCCTTGAAATCCCTCTTCAAATAGCTCCCTCAAGCTCAAACCCGTATGAAAATTATGAAGAAATAGCTCAAAGTCGCGAAGGAAACCTTTTATACTTTCTGGCCTAGGCTTTTCGCACCTGCGGTCCATTTCTCGTTTCTGCGGTCACGCTTCTGCGGCCTAGTCCACCGCATCTGCGGTTTTCACTTAAATGCCAATTTCCGCATCTGCGTTTAAAATCTTGCACCTGCGCTACCGCAGGTGCGTCCCCTTCATCGCTTTTGCGTCCCTGATGATCTTCTTCTTGGCCGCATCTGCGGCTACCTTCCGCTTCTGGGGGCATCGCACTTGAGGCCTCCCAACCGCAGGTGCGGTTATTACAGCAACAAAATGCTTCAGCTTTCCCAACTCAACTTCAAACTTTTCGCCAACCATCTGAAATCACCCCGAGGCCCCCGAGACCTCAACCAAAAGCACAAACCAGTCATATACCACTACCCAAACTTATACCAATCTTCAAAACACCTCAAACAATATCGTATCAATCAAATCACATCGAATTCAAGCCTAAGGTTCCAAAATCTTTCGAATTCCACTTTTGATCAAAAAGTCTATCAAACCACGTCCGAATGACCTGAAATTTTGCACACACATCCCAAATAACACAACGGACCTACTACAACTCCGGGAATTCTATTCCGACCCCTATATCAAAATCTCACCTATCAACCGGAAATGCCAAAATTCCATTTTCGCCAATTCAAGCCTAAATCTACTCCGGACCTCCAAAACACATTCTGATCGTGCTCCTAAGTCCCAAATCATCTCCCGAAGCTATCAGAACCATCGGAACTCACATCCGAGTGCTTTATCACACAAGTCAACATCCAGTTGACCTTTCCAACTTAAGCTTACTCAAAAGAGACTAAGTGCCTCAAACCTTTCCAAAGCCTTTCCGAACCCAAGCCAACCAACCTGATAACACATAATACCGCTGCACAAGACAATAAGAAGCAGAAATGGGGAAAATGGAGCGGTAACTCATGAAATGATCGGCCGGGTTGTTACATCTTACCCCTCTTAAAGAAACGTTCGTCCTCGAACGAGTCAAGAAACATACCCGAAGCCTCAAACATGTGAGGATATCTGCTCCGCATCTCCCGCTCGGTCTCCCATGTATCCTCCTCCATAGGTCGACCTCTCCACTGCACTTTCACTGAAGCTATATCCTTTGACCTCAACTTTCGAACCTGACGCTCCAAAATAGCTGCTGGCTCCACATCTTAAGTCAAATCATCATCTAACTGAACCGTGATGAAATTCAAAAATTGAGACGGATCGCCAATATACTTCTGTAGCATAGAAACATGAAATACCGGGTGCACACTTGATAAGTTGGGTAGCAAAGCAAGCTCATAAGCCACCTCCCCAATCCTCCGAAGTACCTCAAAAGGCCCAATGATTCGAGGAATCAATTTACCCTTCTTCCCAAATCTCATAACACCCTTCATGGATGAAACCTTCAATAGATCCTTCTCACTAACCATGTAGGACACAACCCGAACCTTCCTGTCAGCATAACTCTTTTGTCTCGACTGCGCTGTACAAAGCCTCTCCTGAATCACCTTCACCTTGTCTAAAACATCCTGCACTATGTCTGTACCCAATAGTCTAGCCTCACCCGGCTCAAACCATCCAATTGAAGATCTACACCGCCTCCCGTACAATGCCTCATATGGAGCCATCTGAATACTCGACTAGTAACTGTTGTTATAAGAAAACTCTGCGAGTAGTAGAAACTGATCCCATGACCCTCCAAAATAAATGACACAAGCACGCAACATGTCCTCCAATATCTGAATAGTGCACTCGGACTGCTCGTCCGTCTGAGGGTGAAAAGCTGTGCTCAACTCAACCTGAGTACCCAACCCTCGCTGCACAGACTGCCAAAACTGTGAAGTAAACTGAGTGCCCCTATCTGAAATGATGGAAACTGGGACACCATGCAAGAGAACAATCTCCCGGATATAGATCTCTGCGAACCGCTCTGAAGAATAGGTAGTACACACAGGAATGAAGTGCGCGGACTTGGTCAGCCGGTCCACTATCACCCAAATAGCATTGAACTTCTTCAAAGTCCATGGGAGCCCAACTACAAAGTCCATGGTGATCTGCTCCCACTTCCACTCTGGAATATCCATCTGCTGAAGCAATCCACCCGGTCTCTGATGCTCATATTTTACCTGCTGACAATTGAGACACCAAGCTACAAATCCCACAATGTCCTTCTTCATTCTCCTCCACCAATTATGTTGTCTTAGATCCTGATACATCTTCGCGGCACCCGGATGAATGGAATACCGTGAGCTATGGACCTCCTCCAGAATCAACTCCCGAAGCCCATCTACATTGGGCACATATCCGGCCCTGCATCCTCCACACCCCATCATCACCAGTGATCATATCTATGGCATCGTCGTGCTGAACTCTGTTCTTAAGGACAAGCAAATGAGGATCATCATGCTGGCACTCTCTGATGCGATCATATAAGGAAGACCGAGAAATCACACCAGCCAATACTCGACTGGGCTCCGAAATATCCAACCTCACGAACCAATTGGCCAAGGCCTGAACATCAATTACAAGAGGTCTCTCCCCAACTGGGATATCTGCCAAACTCCCCATACTCATTGCCTTCCGGCTCAAGGCATCAGCCACCACATTGGCCTTTCCCAGATGGTACAAAATAGTAATATCATAATCCTTTAGCAACTCCAACCGTCTCTGCTGCCTGAAATTGAGATCCTTCTGCTTGAACAAGTGCTGGAGGCTACGATGATCAGTAAACACCTCACAAGACATACCATACAAGTAATGCCTCCAAATCTTCAACGCGTAAACAATGACAGCCAACTCCAAATCATGAACATGGTAGTTTTTCTCATGGGGCTTCAACTGACGAGAATCATAAGCAATAACTCTACCTTCCTATATCAACACACACCCAATATCAACTCTCAAAGCATCACAATACATGGTATATGAACCTGAAACTGATGGAAAAACTAACATTGGAGCTGTGGTCAAGGCTGTCTTGAGCTTTTGAAATCTCTCCTCACACTCGTCTGACCAATTGAATAGAGCACCTTTCTGAGTCAACTTGGTCAAGGGCGATGCGATAGATGAAAATCCCTGAACAAACCGGTGGTAGTAACACACCAAACCAAGGAAACTGTGAATCTCTGTGGCTGAGGACGGTCTGGGCCAACTCTGAACCACCTCTATCTTCTTCGGATCAACCTGAATACCCTCATTGGACACCACATGCCCCAAGAATGTCACTGAACTGAGCCAAAACTCACACTTGGAGAACTTTGCATAAAGCTTCTCCTCCCTTAATCTCTGCAACACAACTCTCAAATGCTCCGCGTGCTCCTCCTAACTACGCGAGTACACCAAAATATTATCAATGAAAATGAAGTCGAGATAAGTCCGAAACACGCTGTTCATCAAATGCATGAACGCTGCTGGGGCATTGGTCAGCCCAAAAGACATCATCAAGAACTCATAATGACCATATCGGGTCCTGAAAGCTATCTTAAGAATATCCGGGTCCCTGATCTTCAACTGGTGATATCCTGAACAGAGATCAATCTTGGAGAACAACCTTGCTCCCTGAAGCTGGTCAAACAAATCATCAATGTGAGGTAGATGATACTTGTTCTTGATTGTTACCTTGTTCAACTGCCTATAGTCAATGCACATCCTCATAGTTCCATCCTTCTTCTTCACAAATAGAATAGGCGCACCCCAAGGCGATACACTAGGCCGAATAAACCCCTTATCAAGGAGTTCCTAAAGCTGCTCCTTTAACTCCTTCAACTTTGCTGGTGCCATACGATACGGTGGAATAGAAATGGGTTGAGTGCTCGGCACCAGGTCAATACCAAAATTAATATCCCTGTCCAGTGGCGTGCTCGACAGGGCTACAAGAAACACATAGGGAAAATCCCTCACAACAGGAACAAAATCAATACTAGGAGTCTCTGCACCGACATCCCTCACAAAGGCTAGATATGAAAGACAACCCTTCCAACCATACGCTGGGCCTTCAAGAATGAAATTACCCTACTGGGAACATAATCAGTCGAACCTCGCCACTCAATTCGTGGAACACATGGCATAGCCAATGTCACTGTCTTAGCATGACAGTCCAAGATTGCACGACATGGAGATAGCCAATCCATGCCCAATATAACATCAAAGTCTACCATACATAACAACAACAGATCGACTCGGGTCTCCAGACCCCCAATAGTCACCACACGTGACCGGTACACACGGTCTACAACAACAATATCACCCACCGGAGCAGATACACGAATAGATGAAACAAGAGACTCACGGGGTGTATCCAAATAATGAGCAAAGTATGATGAGAATAAGTAGAACTGGGATCAAATAATACAGAGACATCTCTGTGGCAGACTGAGGCTGTCACGACCCAAACCGAAGGGTCGCGACGGGCACCCGGTGCCTTACTCAACCGAGTACCAACGTAACATATCTTTTTTAACATGTTATCATGAGTAAATGATCCAGAAAACCCATCATGAGATAACAAGAATAAAACATAAGGGAATACTCAACATATGAAGACCCAACATGATATACAAACTAATATATGTGACATACGGGCCTATAAGGCCGACATGACCATTATTAAACTTGAAACATAGGACGACAAGGTCATACAATTATCCATACACCTGACATCTGTCTACAAGCCTCTAAGAGTATATAAAATCATAAAGGTCGGGACAGGGCCCCGCCATACCAATCGATACATATCCAAAGCATACTGACCAAGTAGTCAACTTCGAAGCAAGTGGAGTGCACCAACACCTTCGCTGAGTTGATAGCCTACTAGGAGGACTGTCAACCTATCAATCGAGACCTGCGGGCATGAAGTGCAGCGTCCCAGACAAAAGGGACGTCAGTACGAATAAAGTGTCGAGTATGTTAGGCAGGAAAGCTTAAACAAGAACAGTAAAGTAAAAAGAGAGATAGAGGAGATACAACCTGTAACATCTGAGTGCCTCTGGGGGTTACTGATATGAAATGCATAATACATATATATACATAAACTTTTTAAAACATTCACCTCTGTGGGCATCATCATCATCATATCGTACCCGGCCTCAAAGAGGACTCGGTAAAAGCGTACCCGACCATCATAAGGTTCGGTAGAATCGTACCCGGCCACGTGGAGCTCGGTAAACCCAACTGATCAGTGGTTGCACAATAGGTGCCATACCCGGCCGACTATAGCGCGGCTCGGTAGAGTAAAATAGATACATATATATAATGCATGCTCGACTCATGGAATCACGTTCTAACCCTTTCAGAGTGATGTAAGGTCATTGCACCTTCGATTAACATTATGGACATCCCTACCATCAATATGAACCTTAGTGGGATTTAAGGATCATACACACTTGTTTAGAATAACTTTATAAGTAAAGAACAACATGAACAACCTTAGTTTCTAGGAGTAGATCCGTTATGAATTAGCGTACCGTTTATGTTCATGCCACTTTAGATCATGCCAAAAGAAAGAAGTAAGTGCCTTAACATACCTTAAACCCGTTGAGTCCTTAATCACTTCCAAGAAACTCTTCAAATAAGTCAACTCAATCTATCATAGTATAAGGAGATTCAAAATCAGTACTGAGCAAAGGCTAAGTCTATAACTTAAGCTAGTAGCTCGTTTACGTAAATTTTGGCAGCATCTCCCTTGTAACAACGGCCTCCTCCAATACCATATACAAACAACAATGACCAGAGCAATCCATCAATACATAATTATCAATATCAAGACACCATATAACAACAACAAGTCACAACTACATTACGACGAGCGGCAAGCTCCGATTGGAATCTGTATACCCCTTATCAATCCTTATAGACTTCTTACTTCAACATAAAAGTATCATTAACATGATAATGAAGTCATTAATCAATGATCCAGCCTTATACCATATATTTATAACAACGAAAATAATCCACAACTTCAACTATCCCCAACTAGCAACTTTATTCACTAGTTCATGTCTAGCCCATCCATTTAACTTAATCAATATCAAGATAACCTTAGGCACAAGCAAGAACACAATATACATACCTCCTACAGTAACTTCAAGTCAAAATCCAAGTTATATTCATTTTACAACAACCCTTAATAGCAATACAACACCATAGAAGTGACTTAAGCTAGTCCAAGTATTATCTTGTAGTTTATCATCCTAACAACTTAACCAACATACAAGCAAGATTAAGCACAATTAGTAGGCTGTTATACTCACCTTAGACAGCAGCAACAACTTGGAATTTCATCCAAATACAGCCCACAACAATCCTCAATGACAACACAACCTCAAAGAGGTGTTGTTCTTCACTAGAACTAAGTTTTGATGTTGAAATATGGTGTAATCACTTCAAACCCTTGTGGTATATGTTTAGGAGGGTTAGGAGAAGTTTGGGGACGAATTTTAGCTGAAAAATAAGCAAAAATAGGCGTTCAAATCGTTTATAAATTGAAGTAGGTCAACCACCGCCTAAGTGGGTCCCATTGGGAGCTGCTTGCGCGGTCTCGCAAAAACACGAATATCTCTCTACTCCGAGGTCGTATTGACGAACGGTTTAATGCGTTAGAAACTAGACTCGTAGATCGTAAATTTGGTAGGTAGAAAACCCCATGATTCCATGTATATTTGGAGAAATTCTCAGATACATTTGACCTAAATTTCAGCAAATTTATGAATGTAACTTGTGATGACCTTTGCCAACTCTTGTTCCACAACTTGCTTGCCTTCAAATTGTAGAAAATGATTATCATACAACTAAAATAACTCATAGAATAACCTCCTTATCATGTTAAGAACCCTAGTCTCACCCCAAAGTACATGTTATAACATTCCAAACTTGTCGACTTTTGACGAAACTTATTTTTTCTTCAATTGGTTTAGCTTCTAAGATTTCCAACCCTCTTGGTACTCGTTATTCATGATCTTAAATATTTGTAACCTCCAAGGTAACATGATTAACTTACTTTATTTGCTTCCAAATATAATTTCATTTCCGAGCTTACATCAATGACTTACGACGTACTCTCACATATGAAAACTTGGGGTGTAACACCCCGTGTCGTTGGAACATTCGTCCTCGAATGTCGATTGATGCGCTTATTAGTTTCATAAACTATAGCTCTTACGAATACTTTAATGCTCATCTTTCCATCTAAGCCACTGTTTTGTGAATAAATCCAAACGCTTGGGCATTCCCCCCTTTTAGGCCTCTTTGTCACGCCATGACATGTGGTCGGAATTCTTCCAACATCGTAACATTTGATACCTTATGTCATGCAGTATGTACGACTGTGTCCTTGTATGAGCGCCTAGCGACTCGTATTCTCTTTTTCCTCCATCTTTTAGCCAATCTCTAAGCCTCACTTTATGAACATATACAGAATTATGACAAGCTATCCCTCTAGGCATCTATAGGTGTACTGATGTCTTTCGCTTGGTACTTTATCGAACTTAAGACTATTTCTATCTCTTGTTTCATAGCCTTGTATATCTATCCTTATGGATTTACTACATCTAGGTAGGTTATACTATACCATAAAACTTACTTCGGTTTATTATTACCGAGGTTTGCTACCCAACTCCAGGTTACTCTCTCGCTGCTTATCCTATATGTATAAATCTAAGTCCTTTAGTGCTTCCTCATTATTATTCATCTAAGAATAACAAACAAATCTCATCTCGAACTTTGGAACTTGTACCCATCTATTGTTTATTCACCTTAATGTTGATCTATAATCTATCACTGATAACTTGCAACCTCTTACGTAATACACTGTCACTAGGGCTCACATCTTATCGGGGAACATATGAAGTGATTTTCCTGATCCACCTAGGGATAATACTATACTTCAATAACCGTATTTCATTGCATCCCAACGCAATTCATCTTATGGGGGTATTCTAATCCCGTGCAATTAATGAAATCCCTTTCTCGTTAAATCATTACTCCATCAAAGGCCTAAGCATCATCCTCTTATCTATCACAATTACACCCTTATTCTACTATCAGGGTAGCATTCCATCTCTTCTAAATGCACCTAGTCTCAGACTCCTCTGTGTTCATTCAGGCTGTACCGAGTTTTTTATTACATATGGAAATCATCAGTTCCCTTGTTTTGATGGGTTTAATCCCGAGGACATACATATTCTCGTCACCGTCTTCACTCACCTTTTCATATCCTTACTCCTATCAACCTAAAACCTTGTTGCTCTACAATACTTTACCTTAGGACCTACACCGATCTATTTATACTACTCACAACCTTCCTTTAACTTGCTAGCACCATAAATTTCCTTTCGTGCCTTCTCAGTTGTCCTTAAATGTAAGCAATTACTTTTGCTGGTCGTTCTATCACTTGTTACATGAACACTTGACTTGTCATTTTGCCCACGAATACTATAATTTCCTGTACCTCATATGATCTCAAACATCACCTTTGATGGCCTTTTTTTTACCATTCATTAGCCATGATAGGTGCCACTTTCTTATGGAGTGTATACAATATTGTAGTGAGACTGTTGTTACAGGATAATTTACTCTTTAGCTCACTATGCTTAGTTGGAAACCTTCTTCCTTATTTCCTCAGCTAGTCTTTCATTGTAGTACTTAGGGAGACCTTCTGGCTCTTGTAACGTTGCGAGCTTGATATATCGTACACCCGAAGGTAATTTTTGTTATTCTTACTCGCCTATAATAATCCTTAGTTACATAATTTATGCCTTTGTGCTCGTAGGGTTACTTCTAAGCTCAAATTTTTTATTGTTTCCTTAGTGACACTCTCTCTTATTTTCATAAACCTTAAAAATGGTACCTTTAACTGCCTCAACTCCTATCTGAAATTTTTTTCAAATGATTGTGATCTCGTATCTGCGAGACTGAATTCACTATGCTGAGATTCACTACATTTATCTTGCATGATCTATTGATTTATCTGTGACCTCTTGTCTAGCCATAAATGGGCTCTTCCTGAATCAACTACTAATTACTCGTTGGTCCATTCTCATATATATATATATATATATATATATATATATTCTGCATAATCCCTCTTGGGATATATCCTTTGTCTTAACTTATCTCTCACCACTAGCTCCTGATGTATCAAGTGTCCATTCACACTTATTTATCAATAACATCCTGGCCGGAAACTTTTACTGCCTCTCCCCGGTGTCGTGCTTGTATAATGTTCTGGAGTCGCAACATATCTGCAGGAACTGAATAAATGCAACATCATCCCTTTCTCCTTTTTACCACATTCTTCCTTTACCATTCCATAGTTAACTGAACCGCTTAACTCTGACTTAATACCATATCACACCATATTCCCCCCTTCAGGGGAGTACTAAGATTTAGTACTACGACGATCTACCTATAGTTGTTTTACCTCTTCATCTTTGGCGTCTTTTCACATTATCAATGAACCTTAATCACCTTATGGTAACCTTCTGTACCAGTGATAACTAAATTTCTTACGCACAAAGGTGACACCTACTGTAACTGGCACACTTAGTCCCTTAAGATTAACTCTGCTCAGAGTGCTTGCTTTAGGTAAGCGACTTCCTAAATGGCCTTTAAAGGTTATTCATCTGTTGTCTATTCTATTATGGTTGGAGCACGATCTTTGAAATTCTCACGATGTCGACCATTATCAAATCCTCTGATCCCTAATTCATGTTCGGTTTTATCTTGTTCACCAGCCCATACTGATTTTTATTACTTTGGGGTCTAACCTTTCCTCCCGGTAATCACGTTGAAGTCACCATCTCATTTCTCAAAATAAGAATATGACTTTATGGCTTATACTCTTTTATTGCCTTAAGGCTTGTCACCTCTTGTATTTTCCTTCACTTTGACTATAGACTCTGTCATCGTGTCATATTTTGATTTACTGTTATCACCCCTATATCACATCTTACTCATGATGCTTCATTTATTTTCTTCTTATTCTCCGGATAATATTTTTTTGTCTATCAATTTATTCTGAAAACTTCAACAAAAAGTTCTTTCCCTATAAGCTCTCCTAGATTCATTTCACTGGCTCTTGGGAATGCCTAACATTTTTTTTTACTCGGGGCTAGAGTCATACTATGGTAAATATTTGTCCCTTCTAGGATCCCACTGCCTATCTTCTGAAATTTTTGAATATTCCAGTATTCGTATCTGATTGTACTACTCTAGAGTTCACCATCTGGGTGTCTTAGAAGGAGATCTATTACCACATTTGCACCATCTTTCGGAAACGTTAGTTAATGATAACAACGTATCCACAATTTTTGGGTTACTCTAACTCCAACTAGATCCTCATATCCCATCTTTCTCTTAAATAATATCTGTTAACTCCCATAGAATATAACTGAGATGGGTGTGGCCAATTGTACTTACCTCTGTCATTGATGAAGGTACCAAAATGCTTATATTTCTCTGCCTGATTTGAAAATATTGGTAATCTTCATTATCTGGGTGCCTCGTACCCCTCTTCACCTTACTTCTTTTACTTGTTAAAACTTGTATCTAGCTTCTGAATTCTTCATAGATTTTCACCATATTCGTGAATTGATATCCTTGGCTTAAGGCTCCTTATTAAGAAGCATACACATCTTAGTACACACATGATCTGTTGAAGACCTCACATTTACTCATCATAAGCATGATGTGAAATCGAGTTCCTCTGACTTAACTCTTCCACATCCACATGCAATCTCTTACCAACTGTCTTTGTGGATGTAGGTATCGTTGTATTATGACTAAAGTCAAATTTAGGAGTTTGAATTCTTACAACTGAGCTCTACTGCACGATCTAGAGTAAGAAGAAAGAGTGACAGACCTAAATGCCCTGTAGCCTCCTGCTTATAAGTGTGGTGCACAACACACCCATAAACAAGACTCTACTAGACATGGCTTGTAGACTCCCTAGGACAGAACTGCTCTGATACCACTTCTGTCACGACCCAACCGAAGGGCCGCGACGGGCACCCGGTGCCTTACTCAACCGAGTACCAACATAACATATCTTTCTTAACATGTTATCATGAGTAAATGAGCTAGAAAACCCGTCATGAGATAACAAGAATAAAACATAAGGGAATACTCAACATATGAAGACCCAACATGATATACAAACTAATATATGTGACATACGGGCCTATAAGGCCGACATGACCATTAGTAAACTCAAAACATAGGCCGACAAGGCCATACAATTATCCATACACCTGACATCTGTCTACAAGCCTCTAAGAGTATATAAAATTATAAAGGACGGGACAGGGCCCCGCCATACCAATCGATACATATCCAATGCATACAGACCAAATAGGCAACTCCGGAGCAAGTGGAGTACACCAACACCTTCGCTGAACTGATAGCCTACTAGGAGGACTGTCAACCTATCAATCGAGACCTGCGGGCATGAAATGCAACGTCCCCAGGCAAAAGGGACGTCAGTACGAATAAAGTACCGAGTATATTAGGCAAGAAAGCTTAAACAAGAACAGTAATGTAAAGAGAGAGATAGAAGAGATACAACCTGTAACATCTGAGTGCCTCTGGGGGTTACTGATATGAAATGCATAATACATATATATACATAAACTTTTTAAAACATTCGCCTCTGTGGGCATCATCATCATCATATCATACCCGGCCTCAAAGAGGACTCGGTAAAAGCGTACCCGACCATCATAAGGTTCGGTAGAATCGTACCCGGCCACGTGGAGCTCGGTAAAACCTAACTGATCAGTGATTGCACAATAGGTGCCATACCCGGCCGACTATAACGCGGCTCGGTAGAGTAAAATAGATACATATATATAATGCATGCTCGACTCATGGAATCACGTTCTAACCCTTTCAGAGTGATGTAAGGTCATTGCACCTTCGATTAACATTATGGACATCCCTACCATCAATATGAACCTTAGTGGGATTTAAGGATCATACACACTTGTTTAGAATAACTTTATAAGGAAAGAACAACATGGACAACCTTAGTTTCTAGGAGTAGATCCGTTATGAATTAGCATACCGTTTATGTTCATGTCACTTTAGATCATGCCAAAAGAAAGAAGTAAGTGCCTTAACATACCTTAAACCCATTGAGTCCTTAATCACTTCCAAGAAACTCTTCAAATAAGTCAACTCAATCTATCATAGTATAAGGAGATTCAAAATCAGTACTGAGCAAAGGCTAAGTCTATAACTTAAGCTAGTAGCTCGTTTACGTAAATTTTGGCAGCATCTCCCTTGTAACAACGGCCTCCTCCAATACCATATACAAACAACAATGACCAGAGAAATCCATCAATACATAATTATCAATATCAAGACACCATATAACAACAACAAGTCACAACTACATTACACGAGCGGCAAGCTCCGATTGGAATCCGTATACCCCTTATCAATCCTTATAGACTTCTTACTTCAACATAAAAGTATCAATAACATGATAATAAAGTCATTAATCAATGATTACATCCTTATACCATATATTTATAACAACGAAAATAATCCACAACTTCAACTATCCCCAACTAGCAACTTTATTCACTAGTTCATGTCTAGCCCATCCATTTAACTTAATCAATATCAAGATAACCTTAGGCACAAGCAAGAACACAATATACATACCTCATACAATAACTTTAAGTCAAAATCCAAGTTATATTCATTTTACAACAACCCTTAATAGCAATACAACACCATAGAAGTGACTTAAGCTAGTCCAAGTATTATCTTGTAGTTTATCATCCTAACAACTTAACCAACATACAAGAAAGATTAAGCACAATTAGTAGTCTGTTATACTTACCTTAGACAACAGCAACAACTTGGAATTTCATCCAAATACAGCCCACAACAATCCTCAATAACAACACAACCTCAAAGAGGTGTTGTTCTTCACTAGAACTAAGTTTTGATGTTGAAATATGGTGTAATCACTTTGGAATCACTTCAAACCCTTGTGGTATATGTTTAGGATGGTTAGGCGAAGTTTGGGGATGAATTTTAGCTGAAAAATAAGCAAAAATAGGCGTTCAAATCGTTTATAAATTGAAGTAGGTCAACCACCGCCTAAGTGGGTCACATTGGGAGCTGCTTGCGCGGTCTAGCGAAAACACGAATATCTCTCTACTCCGATATCGTATTGACGAACGGTTTAATGCGTTAGAAACTAGACTCGTAGATCTTCAATTTGGTAGGTAGAAACCCCATGATTCCAAGTATATTTGGAGAAATTCTTAGATACATTTGACCTAAATTTCAGCAAATTTATGAATGTAACTTGTGATGACCTTTGCCAACTCTTGTTCCACAACTTGCTTGCCTTCAAATTGTAGAAAATGATTATCATACGACTAAAATAACTCATAGAATAACCTCCTTATCATGTTAAGAACCCTAGTCTCACCCCAAAGTACATGTTATAACATTCCAAACTTGTCGACTTTTGACGAAACTTATTTTCTTCAATTGGTTTAGCTTCTAAGATTTCCAACCCTCTTGGTACTCGTTATTCATGATCTTAAATATTTGTAACCTCCAAGGTAACATGATTAACTTACTTTATTTGCTTCCAAATATAATCTCATTTCCGAGCTTACATCAATGACTTACGACGTACTCTCACGTATGAAAACTTGGGGTGTAACAATAATGGTCTTATGACACTCGGAAAGATTTTATTGACGTACTTCTAGGAGTGCATAGAAATGGGCCTGATCGCCACCTGATCGACCTCCTCCTCTAGGCGACCCCTAGTTGACTAACCTCCACCCCTAGCTGGGTGGGTGGGTGGTGGTGAAGTAACTGGCGCTGAAGCTGATGGCTGACTCCTCTGCTGAGTTGAACCCCCAAGATGATGAGGACACTGCCTCCACATATGAGCCAACTCTCCACACTCATAGCAACTCCCGAGTGCTGGAGACGAGGACTGAAGGGAAACCCTAGCATCTGAATGACTAGCAGATGTACCTGGCATAGAAGAGCCCTAAACTGATGGAGCACGGGACGAACTCTGAGCTGGAAGGGCACTAAGTGATGACTGGCCCTAATGAGAACTATGAGAACCATGACCCGATGACTCCCCACGATAACCTAGGCGAGCTGGCTGAGCATGCCTGAATGGATGGCCTCTGTCGTGCTGAAGCTGATCTCTCGAAAGAGCACCACCATAACTACCAGATCCCCGAGGCCTCTTGGCCTCCCTCTCATCTCGGTCTTGGCGATGAACTGACTCAATCTCACGAGAAATGTTAACAACCTCCTCAATAGTAGCACCAGACACCCTCTCCCTGGTTATATGAATACGAAGTTGATATGTGAGGCCATCAACGAACCTCATAATCCCCTCTCTCTCTGTAGGAACCAACCAAACAGTATGACGAGCTAACTCCAAGAACCTCATCTCATACTACGTCATAGGCAAATCTCCCTGACACAACCACTCAAACTGCCTGCGCAGCTCCTCTTTGCGAGACTGTGGCACATACTTCTCCAAAAAGAGAACGGAGAACTGCTGCCAGGTAAGGGGTGCTGCACCAACATGCCTACACCTCTCATAAGCCTCCTACCAAGTGAAGGAAGCTCCTAAAAATTGAAAAGTAGTGAAATCGGCCCCGCTGGTCTCCAAAATACCCGCTGAACGAAGAATCCTCTGACACTTGTCCAAGAAACCCTGGGCATCCTCGCCCTTTGCACCACTGAAAGTCGGAGGCTGAAGTTTACCAAACCTCTCCAACCTGCACTGCTCATCCTCTGGCATGGCAGGAGATACATAGTCCTGAGCAGCTGCAACTGCCTGGGCTGGACCCCCGGTGTCTGAAGTCCCTGCAAAACCTGCTCAGGTGTGCGAGTGGCGGGAGTCTGAGTGCCTCCCCCGGCCTGAGAAGTAGTTGCGACTGTAGTAACATAGACCGCCTGAGCTAGGCCAGTGTATAATGATAGAATTTGATCCAGGGCCTCTTAAAGACCTAAAATCACAATAGGCACAGCTGGTGCTGGTGGTGCGTCCAAAACTAGGACCTGATCCTAAACTAGGGCGGCTGATGGATCTGCAGGTGCTTCTCTAGCTGCTGTGCGTGCTACACCCCTGCCCCTAACGTGACCTCGACTATGTCTTCGGCCTCTAGTGGCCACAACTGGTGGTACTGGTGGTCATCCATCCTGACTGGTAGCACGTGTCACCACCATCTGTGAGAGAATAGAATAACAGAAGTTTAGTACTCGGATCAATAGATTCGCATGACAATAATTTCAAGAATATGAAGTTTTTTTCCTAAAGGTTCTATAGCCTCTAGAGGATAAATACAGACATCTCCATACCGATTTGCGAGACTCTACTAAACCTACTCATGACTCGTGAGACCTATGTAACCTAGGATCTGATACCAACTTGTCACGACCCTAAACCCAGACCCGGTCATGATGGTGCCTCTCGTGGAGACAAGGCTAGCCGACACAAACCCCCAAATTAATTAACAGATATAAAATTCTTAATTAAGTCATTAGCATGATTAAATCCCAAAAGAACAGTGAAATAGTACAATTTGCGAAAAAACAAACACAGCCTGACATCAGGGTGTCACCAGTCATGAGCATCTAACATAAGTCTAAGAGTATGAACGAGTTTATATAGTCTATTACAAAACTAGAACAAGGGAAATAAAATAGGAGGGAAAAACACTGGGCTGCGAATGCCGAGCAGCTACCTAGTGGACTCCGAATAGCATGCTGGGAGCAATAAACCCTCACTGGCGGGACCCGAAGCTCCTGAATCTGCACATAGGGTGGAGGGAGTAAAGTGAGTACTCCAACTTAGTGAGTAATAAAAATAAATAAAGACTGAGCGATAAGAAAGAACGTAAAACACATCAAAATGCTACAAAGAGGCAGTGTAAACTAATACAATGCAATAAAATAATGAAATCTTATAAAAACACTTTAGTTCATTATAAGATTCCTTAAAACACCTTTTTAATAGTTAAACAAGTAAATGAAAAGTGGCGAGAAAAGATAAATACATAAAATCAGCCCCTCGGGCACAATATCAATAGAATCAGCCCCTCGAGCAATAACATGGAACAACACCAGCCCCTCGGGCTATATCACAGGTCACACTAGGTACTCGCGCTCATTGGGGGTGTACAGACTCCGAGAGGGGCCCCTTACAGCCCAAGCGCAATATCAAGCCATCTCGTGGAATAACAACTCAGGCCCACGACCTTATAATCATAAATCAGTGCAACACTGCTGCGGCGTGCAATCCGATCCCATAATAATCCTCACAACACAGGCCCTCGACCCTACTCAGTCAGAAATCTCTAAAAGCCACTCGGGCACAGTAAAACATGATGCTCAGCCCAAAATATCATTTAAAGTGTTAAAACACAGTAAACATGGTTGAGTTATGAAAATAGTAGAATATAGCATGACTGAGTACATATATAAAATCAAAACATTGATAAAATAATAGTAAAAAATCCCCTAAGGGTTCAAAACAGTAGGCACGAGGCCCAAATATGGCATTCAGCCCAAAACATGATGATAGCAAATAGTTTTCAGTCAAATACGCGGTAAAACAGTCATTCGGGATGGACTAAGTCACAATCCCCAATGGTGCACAACCCAACGCTCGTCATCTAGCGTGTGTGTCACCTGAACATAGCACAACGATGTGTAATCCGGGGTTTCATACCCTTAGGACAACATTTACAATCATTACTCACCTCAATCTGGTCTAAACTCTAGCCCGCGATGCCTTTGCCCCTCGAATTGGCCTAAAATCGCATCAAATCTATCCAAAATCAGAATCATGACGTCAAAATATACTAAGTGAACGAAGCCCATGCGAAAATAATCAAATTACAACATAAATGCCGAAATTAACCAAAACCCGACCCCCGAGACCATGTCTCGAAATTCGATAAAATTTACATCAATAGACTCCTTATCTCCCTACGAGTTCATACATATCAAAAGTACCAAAATCCGACCACAAATGGCCCCTCAAATCCCCAAGTCAAGGTCTCCAATACCAAGCCCTAATCCCCAATTTTTAACCCTTAATTTCCATTAATCTTAGGCCAAA
Organism: Nicotiana tabacum; assembly: GCF_000715075.1. Taxonomy (NCBI): domain Eukaryota; kingdom Viridiplantae; phylum Streptophyta; class Magnoliopsida; order Solanales; family Solanaceae; genus Nicotiana; species Nicotiana tabacum. The sequence goes on from NC_134087.1 coordinate 123,146,775, forward strand.
TCAGTGAAATAACACCATAGAAATAAGTTTGGGGCCCTAAATCCTTACCTCAATGAAATTCCCTTGAAATCCTTCTTCAAATAGCTCCCTTAAGCTCAAACCCATATGAAAATGATGAAGAAATAGCTCAAAGTCGCGAAGGAAACCTGTTATACTTTCTGGCCCAGGCTTTTCGCACCTGCAGTCCATTTCTCGCTTCTGCGGTCACACTTCTGTGGCCTAATCCACCGCATCTGTGGTTTTCACTTAAATGCCATTTTCCGCATCTACGTCTACGCTACCGCAGGTACATCCCCTTCACCGTTTCTATAGTCCCTGATGATCTTCTTCTTGGCCGCATCTGCGACTGCCTTCCGCTTCTGCGGGCATCGCACCTGCGACCTCCCAACTGCATGTGCGGTTATGACAGCCACAAAATGCTTCAGCTGTCCCAACTCAACTTCAAACTTTCCGCCAACCATCCGAAATTACCCCAAGGTCCCCCGGGACCTCAACTAAAAGCACAAACCAGTCATATACCACTACCCAAACTTATATCAATCTTCAAAACACCTCAAATAACATCGAATCTGTTATGCTTCACAGTATTAAGTTATGACGATTTTGCACCCTATAGTATTGTACGTTGGATTTGTCGTAAGGTAATTGACATCAGTCCAAGTAAAAGATTATTTGGAAATTATAAGGATTATGCTATTTCACAAGTGATAAGTAAATTCGTAAAAGTGAAAGGGGAAGCAAGTCAAAGAAAATGAATTTTTCGTCCAAGTTTGGCATTTGGAATAAAATACGGTACGAGCGAAAATATCCGATAATTATGAACTAGTACCATGCAAGGTACCATATGACCATGGTAGTATAATATATAAAGTATATATGAAGTATTTTAAAAATAAATAGAATTTTAAGTAATTTGTGGTAATTAATTAATTATCGGGTAATAGGACATTACCCGATTAATTAATAAGTGGATAAAAAATTAATAATTTACACCCCAAGTGATGTGGAAGCATAAGGTGACTCTTAGTCACCCTATGTATTAGGTGGCAACCTTGGCATCCAAGACAACATATATGTCTTGTTACAATTGAAAATGGGTCAAAGAGATGAGAACAAAATAACATTAAAGAAGGCTTCATTCTTGGTTTGGGAAATTTAATAACAGAATATCGTTTATCAATTCAAAAAAGTAAGAGGCTGGAAATTTTGTTCACTTTGTTCAAAGAAGCAGAAGCTGCAACGTCCAGGCACTTCAACGCCAAAAACAGAAGCTGATTTTGTTCATCAGCTTCCAATGATTCAGAAGCTTAATTCGATTTTTGGGTTCTAAATTCAATCAACGAAGGTTTCCAACGAGATAATTATACGGAGTTGTTCCTACTCCTGGTATGTTAGGGCTATCCTTTCTTTCTTTTGGCATGATCCATACGATACGAACGAAACGTGCAAATGCACAAATTCCATAAATGACTCTATTCATAGAAGTATTAGAGATATCTATGTTCTTGAATTTTATGTGTCATAATATTTTATCATCTGTTCATGGGTCTCAGAAAAATGTGAAAGTTGAAAAAAAGTTTACTTTATGCTATTGTTCAAAGACAAAATGATCTTATGAAATTCCGAAAGATTTTATTAACGTACTTTTCATGTATTGCATTCATGTGAATTGACCCATGACTAGACGACATTATATACACGTATATATGTATGTATGTATATATATGTATATGAGATATGGGAAAGGTTATGGCGTTATATATGCACCACCACCTGATCCGCTGGTATATGCTGATGATTTTGCCCACAGTGGCCGATATGATATGATGGAATGCCTTCAGAGGCTGATAATGTTATGAAACATGTACCTATGCACGACATGACATTCATACGCATATGCATGACGCTAAAAGTAATTTATGATTTACAAAGTTATTCAGACTTACTGGTTGAGTCATGTACTTTATATTTCTTCCAAGTCTTTAATGTATTTATTTATGTACCTTACATACTTGGTACATTATTCGTACTAACATCCCTTTTGCTTGGGGACGCTGCGTTTCATGCCCGCAGGTCCCGATAGACAGGTCGAGAGCCCTCCAAGTAGGCTATCAGCTCAGCGGAAGATGTTGGTGCGCTCCATTTGCTTTGGAGTTATTCGTTTGGTTAGTATGATTTAGACATGTATTGTTTGGTATGGCAGGACTCTGTCCCGACCTTTATGACATTTATGTACTCTTAGAGTCTTGTAGTCATATGTTGTATACATAAAAGATTGTACGGTCTTATCGACCTATGTTTTGAGTTTATAAAGGATCATGTTGGCCTATTAGGCCCGTATGTCATGTGTATATGATGATGTAATAAGAAAGATACGTTACGTTGGTACTCGGTTGAGTAAGGTACCAGTTTCCTATCACGGCCCATTGGTTTAGGTCGTGACAAAAGTGGTATCAGAGCAGTTCTGTCCTAGGGAGTCTAAAAGCCGTGTCTAGTAGAATCTTGTTTATGGGTGTGTCGTGCACCACACTTATAAGCATGAGGCTACAGGGCATTTAAGACTGTCACTCTTTCTTCTTACTCTAGATCGTGTGGTAGAGCTCACTTATAAGAATTCAAGTCCCAAACTTCTATTTTTATTCATAATAAGACGATGCCTACATTCAGAAAGATGATCGATAAGAGATATAGTTGTGGAAGTGTTGAATTAGAGGAACTCTACTTTGTATCATGCTTATGATAAGTAAATGTGAGGTCTTCAGCAGATCATGTGCGTATTGAAAGGTATAAGCCTCTTGATAAGGAGCCTTAAGGCAAGAATGCCTATCCACTTTTATGGTGAAAGACAATGAGAGATTAAGAAGATAAATACAAGTTTCAACAAACAAAAGAAGCAAGATGAAAAAGGGTACGAGGCACCCAGTTAACAAAGGTTAACAGTGTTTATAACTCAGGCAGATGAACATAAACTTTTTGAGTTATATTCAATAATAATAGAGGTATATACAATTGGTTGCACCCATTCTAGATATGCCCTATGGGGTTTAATAGAAGTAGTATAAGAAGATATGATGGGTGAATTGTTTGTGTCAGTTGATATTTCTGAAGGATATTGCAAATGTGCTAATAGATCTCCTTCTGAGACACCCAGATGGTACACTTTAAAATAGTGCAGCCAGATATGAGTACTACAAAGACATGCACTATAAGCCTTGAAGGGATACATATTACCTTAGTGTGGCTCGTATCCCTAGTAAAGCAAGAGCGTTAAGCAACTTGGAGAGCCACTGGATGGAGCAAAGGGAAGCTAAAAGAAAAAGAATGTCTTGTTCGAGTTTTCAGAATAAAACGATAGGCATAAATGTTGGCGGGAAATAAGAAAAGAGTTAACGAACCATTATGAGTAAGATATGATACATGGATGACAACGGTAGATCAAAATATGACAATATTACAAAATCTATAGTCAAGTGAATGAAGAAATGAGAACTGACAGGCCTTAGGACAACAAAAGAGTATAGGCCATACAATCATGTCCTCATTTCGAGAAATAAGTTCGCAACTCTAGCTTGGTTACCAAGAGGAAAAGTTAGACCCCAGAGTAATAGAACCAGTATGGATTGGTGAACAAGATAAACTAAACATGAATTAGGGACTGAGTGACTGATGATAGTTGCCATCATAAGAATTTCAGATTTTGTTCCGCCAATAATAGAATGGACGACAAAAGAAGATTCATGAGAAATTCAGAGAATGGTCATTCAGAAAGACGCTTCCCTACAGCAAGCAATGTGAGCAAAGTTTAGCTTAAGGGACTGTATGTGCCAGTTATACCAAGTTTCACCCTCGTGAGCAAGCAATTTTGCTATCCTTGGTATGGAAGGATTACCACAAGGCGAGTAAGGGTCATCGATGATGTGAAAGGATGCCAAAGATGAAAAGGTGAAACATCTATAGGCAGGTCGTCGTAGCTCAAACTCTTAGTACTCCCCTAAAGGGGGGAATATAAAATGATAAAAGGAAGAATGCGATAAAAATGAGAAAGGCATGAGATTTCACTTATCCAAATGCTACAGATATGCTATGATTCTAGAAGGTTATGCAAACACGACGTCAAGGAGAAGAACTAAGGGTTCCTGCCCAAGATGTTATTGATAATTAAGGATCCAGTGCGAGACATAAGTTAAGATCAAGGAAGTAACCCAAGAAAGATTACGAGGAATATTGATATGAGAATGGGCCAACGAGTAGTTAGTGGTCAGGAAGATCCCAATTATGGCTAAATAGGAGGTTACAAATGAGTCATCAGATCGTGTAAGATAAACATAGTAGAACCCAACATGAAGAATTCAGCCTCAAAGAGTATTATTATAATACTTGAGATATATTCAAACAAGAGTCGAGGTAGTTAAAGGTACTGTATGAGTGTTACTGGGATAAAAGAAAGTGCCACTAGGAAGGCAGTCAAAATATTAGTTCAGAAGCAACCATATAAGCACAAGGGCATGAAAGTAAGCTACGAGTGTTTATAGGCAAGTAAGGACATCAAAAAGGTCCGTAATACGCTCACAACTTTACGAGAGTCAAGGATTCTCACTAAGTACTACAACGAAAGACTAGCTGAGGAGATAAGAAAGAAGGCTTCAACCTAAGCACAACGACCTAAAGAGGAAATGGTCGTGTAACAACAATCTTGCAACAACATTGTAAGCATTCCAAAGGAAAGTGGCACCTACCGTAGCTAATGAACGGAAAGTAAGAATTAAAACTAATATTCGAGATCATATGAGATTTATGAAAACTCTGGCAAGTGTGGGCACTAAGATAAGCTAAGTATGGGCGCAACAAGGGGCAGAAAGACTAGGAAAAGTAATTGCACACGTTTAAAGAAAGCTGAGATGGAACAAAAGGAATTATTTGATCAATGATCCAGAGTTAGTACGTTATGAATACACTCAAGATTTTGGAGCATTATCCAGGTAGCATGTTTGTTGATAATCATACAGCCATAGAAGACTCCGATATAAGTTAAAAGAAAGAATTGAGCCCATGGCATAGACAAAGGATTGAATTGTTAGAAGATTGCACCATGGATATTCCATAACACCCATGAAAGTCTAAGGTAATAACTGATACCACGAGCCACAGATCGGAAGATAGCTTAAGCCTATGTAAAGGCTGATCAGAAGGAAGAGGAAACTAAAGAATTACATCACCCAAGTAAATCAGGAGTCTGATTATTGGACCTAGAAAAATTATAGAAGTTGTGCTTGAGAACATGACAGAATCACTCTTAGTATCAGATGTTCAAGAGAAATAACACAACAACCATAATCTATAATAGCTCTACAAAGAACCTAGTTAGAAGAAGTACCAGCCTCATAAGAAGTCAGTACGAAGCTCCCACCGGATTGTGTATGTACCAGAGGTGCGAGTATTATAATAGAGCTTCAAGTTATGGACGTGAATTACACCTAGGTGGAAGGGAGGTTATGAAAGAGATAGAAGATATGATACGAAATTTTAAGATAAGTAAGGTAGAGGTAAAAAACGTACGAGATACTCAAAGGCAGAAGATCGTGAATAGCCCATACTTCGAATAGAAGGCTATAAGCACAAGGATCCAATAACCGGGGATGATAGCGGCATCGTCGGCGGCATGTCTTCCAGCCTATGATTTCTAAGTACTGAGAGATCTAGTTAAGAGAATAGAGAAAAGTTGGAGATGATGTGATGTCTCGCTTGACATTCCAGAATAACCAAAGAAAATATATGGTGCAAGCAAGTTGAAGTAAAGTTTATAAATGGATATGTATAGGTCGCAAGCTAAAGTATGATAGAGCGATAAAGTTTTAAGGAAGCATGAGTAAAGATGAGGAAAGGCAAGTGAAAATGTGACAGGAATGGATAAGTCTTTAGGATTAAGCCCATGAAAACAAGAAGAACAGACAGTTTCTCTATGTTATACAAAGCTCGCTATAGCTTTAATAAACTCAAAGGAGTCTAAGATTAATAATATTTAGAAAGAATGAAATGTTGACCTGGTAATAAAATAAGGGTAAAATTATGATAGATACAGGATGACGTTTGGGCCTTCATTTGAATAATGATTTGGAAAAAAAAAGAGAAGAGAAAGAGGAAAGCTTTTGCTGGCGGCATGAAATTAGAATACCCTCATAAGGTGAATCACATTGAGACACTATGAAATACAATTATGGGAATCACTTCGAATATTCCTTGAGGTAACGTAAGCCCTAGGGGCAAAGTATTACGTAAGAAATTTCAAGTTATCAGTGGTATAATGTAAATCAATATTAAGATGAATCAACAATAGATGGACAAAAGTCACAAAGTATGAGATAAGATTGGGCCATCATTCTAAAGATGAGCAGTAATGAGGAAGCACTAAAGGACTTAAATTTATACATATGGAATAAGCAACGAGAGTAAGCAACGATAAATTAAAGTAAGACTTATTCTAGTAAATTCATACTGATGGCTAAACGGACCTATGCGATGAGATATAGTAATATTCGTAAATTCAACAAAGTACCGAGCGAAGAACCTCAGTATACTCATATATGCCCAAAGGGCCATCTTATCAAGCTCTACATATGAATCCTAGAGATTGGGCACACTTACAAGGTCAAAATTGTACAGGTTGCATGATGAAAGGTAGTAACAGCTACGAGATTGGAAGGATTCCGACTACAAGTTGTGGTGTGAGAAGGAGGCATAAGGGGGGAATGCCATGGACTTTGAACTCATTCACAGAACAGTCGCCTAGATGGAAAGGGAAGTTCTAAAGTATTCGAAAGATATAAGTTATAAAAATGATAAGTGCATCAGTCAACAATCGAGGACGAATGTTCCAAAGGGGGGAATAATGTTACGCTTCACAGTATTAAGTTACGACGATGTTGCACCCTATAGTATTGTACGTTGGATTTGTCGTAAAGTAATTGACATCAGTCCAAGTAAAAGATTATTTGGAGATTATAAGAATTATGCTATTTCACAAGTGATAAATAAATTCGTAAAAGTGAAAGGGGAAGCAAGTCAAAGAAAATGAATTTTTCGTCCAAGTTTGGCATATTGGGGTAAAATACGGTACGAGCGAAAATATCCGATAATTATGAACTAGTACCATGCAAGGTACCATATGACCATGGTAGTATAATATATAAAGTATATATGAAGTATTTTAAAAATAAATAGAATTTTAAGTAATTTGTGGTAATTAATTAATTATCGGGTAATAGGACATTACCCGATTAATTAATAAGTGGATAAAAAATTAATAATTTACACCCCAAGTGATGTGGAAGCATAAGGTGACTCTTAGTCACCCTATGTATTAGGTGGCAACCTTGGCATCCAAGACAACATATATGTCTTGTTACAATTGAAAATGGGTCAAAGAGATGAGAACAAAATAACATTAAAGAAGGCTTCATTCTTGGTTTGGGAAATTTAATAATAGAAGATCGTTTATAAATTCAACAAAGTAAGAGGCTGGAAATTTTGTTCACTTTTTTTAAAGAAGCAGAAGCTGCAACGTCCAGACACTTCAACGCCAAAAACAGAAGCTGATTTTGTTCATCAACTTCCAATGATTCAGAAGCTTAATTCGATTTTTGGGTTCTAAATTCAATCCACGAAAGTTTCCAACGGGATAATTATACGGAGTTGTTCCTACTCCTGGTATGTTAAGGCTATCCCTTCTTTCTTTTGGCATGATCTATCTGATACGAACGAAACATACAAATGCACAAATTCCATAAATGACTCTATTCATAGAAGTGTTGATACCCAATTTTTTCCTATATATTTTCAATATGCAAAATACCTTCATAATAGTATATATATAAGCATGCCTAAGGTTTTTATTATATTTTTCCATAATTTTAAGGTTTTAAATTGATTTATTTTCTTTATTTTTATCCATAAAATCCCCAATAGTTATTTTCAATATTATTGTTTTGATAATTCATCTATTGGATTTCTATATTTATGCCAAAATATGGCTAAGGTAGTTTTTTTTTATATATTTTTATAATTACATTTAGTCTTTTTAAAGCTAAATTGCACATAATTGCAATATTAGCCCTTTTCAGATTTAATTAGGTTTTATATGCATAAAATTGGATCCTGTATTATTTAAATTGCTAATTATGTATTATAAATCATTTCAGCATTTTTAAATTATTTTTAGAAATTATCTACTATTTTATATAAATTTAATAGGGAAAAACTGGCTATTTAACTTATAACCAAATTTGGCTTTCAATTTCAACCTAAATCAAACATACCCCTAACCCAATTAAGAAACCCACAAGACCCAAGCCCAAACCCAAGCCATACCCGACCCACCCAAGCCATACCCGACCCATCTACCCCATTCAATCTTGACCGTTGATCATTCAGATCAACGGTCCCCATTCCTCCTTCCTAAATTAAACCCAAACGATCCCCCCCAAACCCTCTTATTCTTCATTCACTCAACCGACTCTCATCTCTCTCTCTCTATCTCTGGTTCTCTCTAAAACCTTCTCCCCTCCCCTCCTCTCCGATAAACCTCATCCACCTTCTCCAGCCATCTCCTTGCCTGAATCCATGGTGATCTCACCACCTACCAGCCTTATGGCTCCCTCTTGAACATGTGTCATCGTTTTGAGGCCTTCAAGTGAACCAGAGGTGGTTCACTAGCCTCCCATGGTTTTCCATGCCATTTTACGACCATCCATGGCCATTCGAGTAAGATCTGTGACTCTTCTGGCTAAATCGGTAACTTTTCAAGGTTTTCCCACCTTCTCTGGGTTCTCTGAAACCCTAACTTTAAAGATTTTCCGATTTTCTTTCAGATCTGTCTTAGATCTATGTATATTATGAACCTTTTGGTGTTTTCGTCAAAGGTTTTTCCGATTTTTTCAATGTGACTCTCCGTCTTCAAGATTAGGGTTTCTTAACCTCTTTTAAAAGACTTCTCCTCTGATTTTAAGTGTTGTCATATGATTTTACTATGCTTAAACGGTTTATTTATGTTTTCTTCTACCTGATTCATCACGATGAAAACCCTATTTATTTTGGTTCTATCCGGGGTTCTGGAACTATCTTTGTTTATTTGATTTGTATGTATACCTATTTCGATTGAGTTCTTTATGGTTAGATCCTTTTCTTTGTTTATCTTAACTGATTCTGAGTTCTCACCGCTTTTTAAACTCAACTCTGTTAAAACCCTAATTTCTTATAGATTTCTTCACATGTTACTGTTAGTTTTAAAGACTCTCTTTACTTGTTTCTGTGTGTTGGCCTGATCTTCTGTACCTGTTAGGTTGGTTTTTCATTCTGGTTCTATGTGTTAGCCATGACTACTTGACTTTGTTGATTTGCATGCTTCGAGTGTGTTCTCTTTACTACTGAGTCCTTAGCCTACTCATGCTACTTCTGTATGTTTGTGTTCATCTAGTTTGCTTCTTTTTGTCGAAATGGCTGACCTTGCATGTCTGATACACTTGTTCATTCTTCTCTATTTATATGTCGAAGTGCAAAATCATGACTCCCTCTTGATTGATCCTGATTTCCTGAAGTTACAGTTTGATTGCAAGGTTTTCTCATAAACTCCTAAAATTTTACTCGTTTGTTTAAGTTGATTGATTCCATTCCTTTATTTGTCGTGGTGCTTCATTCTTGTTGAATCCTTTCCCCAAATTAGTGTATTATGTACTTAGACTCAATCATATGCCATATGTTTTTACTACCCCTTATATGGTAAAAATCAATCTTTCTCAAACTGATTTTCTTTCCGTAATTATCCCTGTTAGTATCTGTTTGAGCTGTAATTCCTTGATTCAAGGGAAGTACTTGTATTATTTGGATTCTAATTGTGATTACTTCCATAATTGTGCTAAACCTTTACTTGTTACCTTATTTTCTACTTATTTTCAAAGCTATAAATACCCCAAGTCTTTCATTAACAAGACACGAACTTGGCTTTCCAAAGCCCCTCTCTTACTTAAAAATTTTGTGCTATTCTACTACTATTGGCCGGCTGCAAGCCAAGGCTAATCATCTATAAGCCTTGGTTCTTTCATTTGTTTACCTCTATCTTCACTGCTATGTCCTAGTTCAATTTAAAGCCTCAACAACAATATGTTTCTATTCCTGCTTCAGGTTCTTTTACTTCTGGCCTGCTTTTACTTGTGGTTTTGTTGTGAAGCATGCTGACATGACTCCCCTCCCTTTAAATTCATGTGATTCAAGTATGCCTGGATGATTGCATTTTTATTACCTACTGTGTACTTACCATTTTGTAAATCCCAAATCCCCTATCCCTCATCTATGTGTTTTATGGCTGGTTTGTGATTATGCCAGTGTCCAACTATCTCTGAGCATGTCCCTACCTGTCCTAATATTCCTGCTGAGGTCATGTGTCTGTAGTCAATATATATGTATCCCCTTTTACCCCATATGTGATTACTGAATTCATTCATTTGCTGTGTGTGGTGTTACCTTGAAGTGTTTGAACTCTGTCTTATTAATACAACTTCTTTCAACCTTTTCTGTTACTGATTACTTTCAAAATGGACTTGTCAGTCCAGTTTTTAAATAAATTCCTTTCAAACATGTGTCCTGCACTTTCACTATACTCTTAGACCACTAGGTTCTGCCCCTTTAGTGTGAGTCTTGCCTTGGGATCCTTGAGCTCCCTCTGAACTTGGACACATGAAAGCTGGCCCTTCCACACTGCACTTATTCAGCCTTGGCTATGAAATCTGGGTGTGAGCACTGCCCGGGATCCCTTGAGGTCCTTAGGGAGCTCTGGCACACCTAGATATGAGGAAAAACTATGAAACAATCTTGGCACTTGGGGTGATTGATTATATAACTCAGAAAGGAAGTCCTAATCAGACTTCCTATAGTGTAACTTCTTATTTTCATTTCTACTCATGTAATTCACTTCAATGCTGGTCTATAATAACTTGTTGTAAATTAGTATTGGGGTTGGCTAGTGAAAAGGGATGGGGTAGATATGCATGCTATAGTCGTTAAGGGTAGAAAACATGTTGTTAGGTTTATGTTCATAATTGCACAATAAAAACCATGCTTAGGGTTCATACATGCATTAGAAATTATGCTCATAGGTCTCATGTTTATTGTTTCGGCATGTGCACCCTTACAAAATCATATGCTAAAATCTGCTAATAATTAGCACTTAACTATTATGTCCTACATTGCCATGTGCATTTAGAAATCCTGCTCTTAGGAAATTCTGCAATCCTACCATGTGCATTTAGAAATCCTGCTCTAGGAATTCTGCATCATGAGTTTTATACATGCATCTTAGACACCATGTTTTAGGATCTTATTCGCACTTGCATTCACACTTAGTATAAACTGCTAATTATGAAAGAGATAAAAATAGTTTCACACTTGATTATCCTGTTTAAAATAATTGTGGATGACCTCTACACTCGTATCAACTAGAACATCATGCTCTTAGGGTAAAATAATTTCCACACTATTTTAATAACTCAGAATAACTGCTGCACATCACTTTACACCTAGGCAAACCTTAGGTAACTACTTAAATAAAAATAGAATTGTCCTTGTTTAACTGTCAGTATGTTAGAATCAGTAGGCAAGAATGATTAAGACTTCTTTTCTGAGTCATGTGATAAATCTAGTTCTACTGTAATCACTTAGATACCATGCTTTAGAATTCTGAATTTAGACCTTATCTGTGTATGACTCATGCTGTCTATATGCACTACCTGTGGAGGTATACTTGATCCTTTCATTTGTCTTCTATGCTCCCTTTAAATGCAGTCCTATGTGTTCTTGTTTGTCGCCTTGCATTTTGCCTTTAAACCTGAGGGTCTCCCTAGAACCTCCCTCATAGGATAGAAGTCCTAAATTCCTTCAGAACTGGTAGGAAGGGACGGGTAACAACATGCAATGAGGGTCGATACCAACCCTCGCTTTAATTACCTTCATAGGACGGGAAAGGGTAGATATGGATATGATGACCGGTGCGTTAATACCACGTGTAGCCCCTCTTTGAGGAGTGTCATACCGGGTATTGCATTGATGTGATCCATATTACAAACAAACCTATGACACCCCCTTTACATTCATAAGCATGCTTCAGATTGTAATTCTTTTTCAAAATTTTGCCTTTGGCTAATTGTTTTTCAAACGCTTGTGTATTTAAACTCAAATCCCCTACTATTTGAGCTATACTTGTTTATTTGCTAATTGCGCAAATTCACAAAAACTGTCTGGCCAGGAACTACACTAGTGGATCCTAAGGGGTGCCTAACACCTTCCCCTTAGGATAATTTCAAGCCCTTACCCTATCTCTGGTTACCAAAAGGTAGTTGTAGATGAACCTTATAGGTGCCCTAACACACCTTAAAATCATTAGGTGGCGACTCTCCAAAATTGCAAGAACCCCTTCCCAAAAGAAAAGAGTTGTCCCATACCAAAATGTTACGAAACCGATTTCGCGGAAGGAAAAAAGGGGCGCGGCAACATGGCGACTCTGCTGGGGATTTTTAGGCTTTTACCATTTCAGATTGTTTTTGTGAATTTGCATCTCTCCCTATATGCAATTACTTGTTTAATTTCTTTAAGCATTTAATTTCTTCTTCAAAAGCAAAACTGACATATCTTTCTTGTTTCTTTTCTTTATAACTGCTTTAAATTATGAAACTACTGTATTTATCGCTTTCTTAACGTGCAAATACATGTCAACATGCTTTTAATTATTGCATAATCATGCTCAACATCATACTTCACTCGTGCCAAACAAATACTATAGCAATACTTGATGAGTGATTGCGCTCTTCCTATATCATTACCCTCTAAATTCGGAAAGGCGTATTTGCGGTAAAACTAGTCGATCAATGGTGTAGTCTACAGTTCCGTGCCTTCCCCCTTGAGTTGTCCGCTCAAGGGTACCAGTCTAAAACCCCATAAAAACCTTACTCTATTTAAATTGCGCATGCATCACGGTCAAATCTAGCCGGGTCAGTTATGTTGTCCACGTAATGACCCTTTAAGATAATCTTGTCCAAAAGTCCACTGGGTTTCCCTAAATCCAAACAGACATCATCACGTTCTATGCATTTATTTGGAGAACTAAATGCTTCATGCTGATCATAAATGTATAAATAGTCGAGTTCGGTGGGGGTAGGGTCTAACCCTTTTATTTTTGCAGAAAATGAGGCACGAGGTCCCCAGTTTCGGTATGGTTAGCATGCCCCACTCTTGCTAGACTGGTGGAGGAGTCTTCCATCGAATGACCAAATCAAAGAGTGGAAAGAGAGGGCCGCCAAAGCTAGCAAAAAGCTGGAATATCTGGAATACAATCTACTGGAATTGGAAGGAAAAGTGAGGAAGAGAGCTGCCAGAACACTGAGGGAAACGAAGGAGAACACCTGGCAAAGGCATTTTTACTGGTGAACCTACGCGAACTGGAGGACTTTATCAATGAGAGCATTCAACCTGAGGAAGGTCCTTCTGAGGCCAAATAGATTAGGTTTACTCGCTTTCCAAAATGTAATAATTGCAAGTGCCAGTAGTGATTTGTTATTATCTTAGTATCATTTTAGGACTCGTCTATTCTTATATTATGAAATGAAGCATTTATTGGCATTAAAAGTTCTCCAAATCTATTTGTTGCTAGTCCTACCTCGGGCACAAAGAGGTTCCCAAATTAGGATACGCTTTATATTCCCACACTATGTGTTTAAATATAGCAATACTTTTTATAATCCTCACCGACTTGATTACCTTTTGTTTTTATTTTTTATTTTTATTATTTCCCTCCCCAAAGGTTAGTTCGTGCACTCTGGCATCATCATCTTATTTCACAAGATCTAGGGGCCCTCCACCCACTCCTTCTCTTAGTCCTATCAAAGGCAAGAACAAAGGCAAAATGGAAGATTTAAACAATATCAGGAAGGAGAACGCAATTGAACGGGTAGAGGCCACTGATGGCCAGGGTATTCGGGTTCCTAACAAAAATGTGTCACAACTTGAACAGAAACTGTTGAAATTCCAGGAAGAGCTCGATTCGGTTCGGAATTTGGCAAGCTTATCATTTTCCCTCAGCACCCCAGATGTCAACTTCCCCAACACTCAAAACCCTACACCTCCTCAAATATCCCAAAATAGCAGAATCCTCCCGCACCTCACCATCACGCTGCTCCACCAAAGAACCAATGTAACACCTGCCCAGAACCTCAAAACTCCACTAACGACCATTTCCACACCCATACACTAGGCCATCATAGCACTCCTATCTACGTGGAGACCATGCCACACTCCACCCAACCTATCTCAGGCACACCTGAGTCTGATGAAAAGGATCTGCTTATCAGGAACTTGGCCAAGGAACTTAAGAAAGTGACTAGCCGGATTCAGGGCGTTGAGGGAAGCAAAGGAATCGAGGTGCTGAACTATGAGGATCTTTGTATACATCCTGATGTCGAATTACCTGAGGGGTACAAACCTCCTAAGTTCGAAATATTTGATGGTACGAGTGATCCAAGGGTCCATCTGAGGACATATTGCGACAAGCTGGTTGGAGTAGGAAAGGATGAAAGGATCCGCATGAAGCTGTTCATGAGGAATCTGAAAGGAGATGAATTATCTTGGTACATCAGCCAAGATCCCAAGAAGTGGTCAATCTGAGTAGGCATGACGTCTAACTTTATGGAAAGATTCAAGTTTAATATAGAGAATGCACCAGATGTATTCTATATACAAAATTTGAAGAAAAAGCCCACGAAGATATTTCACGAGTATGCTACTCGTTGGAGGTACGAAGCTGCTAAGGTCAGGCTTGCCTTAGAAGAGGAGCAAATGAACAAGTTCTTTGTCCAAGCTCAAGACTCGCAGTACTATGAACGGCTGATGATGATTGAGAACCACAAGTTCTCCGACATCATCAAACTAGGTGAAAGAATTGAAGAAGGTATTAAAAGTGGTATGGTTACAAACTTTGAAGCCTTGCAAGCTACGAATAAGGCTTTACAGTCCGGTGGTGTGTCCAAGAAAAGGGACATAGGGGCCGTGATGGTTGCACAAAGGACCAAGTCTCCCCTTAAATACCAAACTTACCTAACACCTCCACTCACATACCAGCCAACCCCAAATTATCAAGCACCCTCACCTTCACACCAAGTTCCACCACCAACTTATCAGTCATCTCCACCTCCAACATATCAACCTACTTCACCCAGATAATCCTAACCCGCTCATGTATACCAAACTTATAATGCTCCACCATCCCATTATCAATCACCCCCTGCACGCCAAAATTTCCCTAGACCCTGACCTAATTTTGATCATATACCTCTAAAACAATATACAACCATCGGTGAACCCATCGACCTGCTGTATGAGAGGCTCAAAGCTGTTGGTCATGTCACCCTCATCCCTGCTACAACCCCTGAGAATCCTTCTCAGTGGGTTAACCCAAACAAGTCCTGTGTATACTACTCCGGCATGAAAGGGCACGCCATCGATGAATGCCGCTCCTTGAAAGACAAGATATAGTCTTTGATTGATAACAAGATCATTATGGAAAAGGAACCCGCTCCAAACATACGCAACAACCCTCTGCCAGACCATAAGGGTAGAGGTATCCACATGATTGAAATAGAAGATGACTGGGATCCCGAAGGATCAATCGGGTTGATCGCAGAAGGTGATGACCCAAAGAAACCAACAATTACTCTCAATCCAATCATAGTCCAGATCCAACCGTATGAGGACGCTGAGGTGAATATGTCTTACCTTTTAAGTTTGAAGCAGCGTCATATGCAAAGACACCAACACCAATTGAGGTTGAATTCGTGTCTCCTACAAATGCACCCCCATCATTTGAGGTTGCAGATTACTACCCAAGGCACATGTTCCATTCGAAGTAAGGATAGTCATGCTAGTCCCAGTGGCGATGTCAACCATGCCACCATCCTATACAAATGATGTACCCTGGGATTATACAGCAAAGGCGAGAAGGAAAGGCAAGGTCAGGATTGACGAAACTATCGTAGCATAGGGTATGACAAGAACTGGTAGAGTCTATACCCCTAAACATCTAGCTGAATCAATCAAGTAGTCCTCCAATCGGCCACCCCTCATTGAGATAGGTCCGGACGACCTTTGGAGGAAAATACAGGCCAAGGAATATTCGGTTATCGACCAGTTAAACAAGACACCGACACAAATATCCATTCTCTCTTTGCTGCAAAATTCTGAGGCGCATAAAAATGCTCTGTTAAAGGTGATAAATGAAGCGTACGTACCAAGTAACATCACTAGCGGGGAGGTGGTAAATATGGTAGGACAAGTGCTGGAAAGCCATAAGATCACCTTTCATGAGGAACCTTTCATGAGGACGAGCTGTCACCTGAAGGGATGGGGCACAACAAAGCACTGCACATCACCGTGCAATATGAAGATTATTTCATCACCAGAATCCTGATCGATGGAGGTTCCAATCTCAACATTTGTTCGCTGGTAACACTCAAGAAGTTGGGTAAAGGCCTGCATGAGATAAAAGATGGAGCAATCAATGTGAAAGCCTTCGATGGTTCTCAGAGGTCCACCATTGGTGAGATTATTTTATGCTTGCAGATGGGACCAACCTGGTTTGAGGTCAATTTCTAGGTGGAGATGTACCTACAACTTGCTGCTAGGATGGCATGGATTCATGCTGCTGGGGCCGTAGCATCAACGCTTCATCAGGTAGTAAAGTTCGAATGGAATCACCAGGAAGTGATCATTCATGCCGACGGTAGAAACCCTATATATAGTCACCAGACCATTCCAGTGATCGAGGGAAGAAGGAAGCTGGGAGGAGAAACTTACCACCACATTGAGCGGGTCAATGCTATCGACAAAGACAAATGGTGGGATAGCAAAATCGAGAGTATACTAAGTTGGAGTGGGTACGAACCTGGCAAAGTGCTCGGCAAGAACCTCTTAGGAATCTCTAAACCCATAAAACTCAAGAAACATGGCACTACCTTCGGTTTGGGATATGAATACACTTGGGAAGAATTCAACAACTAGTCGCCACCATGGCGTGGTCCTTACTATCCGCTAGAGCATGTAATATCACATCTGGAGCAGAATTTCCAATAGGCTGACATAATTTATGGGTCAGAGTATGAAGAAGCACTTGCAGTAGTGAAGAACTGGTTTCTGGAGGACAATGATATGGACTGTTGCGTTATTCTTGAGAAGGAGGGGAGGAAGACACTTCCATACAGGCTGTGAATAGAGGGGCACATCTCAATAATTGGACCATCAGGACAACCAAAGCCCGACGAGCTTCGGGGGTAGCAAGGCTAAAACAAGCACTATTTACTGTTTTACTTACTAAATGATTTTCTTTTAGCATTTTTCAATTCCCGCAATAAGATCTTTGATGTTCAAAACAATTATTCAATGTATCAAAAGCATTTTGATTTTTCTTATGAATTAATATTTATTGCTATTATTTTCTCTCCTCACTTTACCCATACAGTATTACTATTAGTTGTCTTGATGAACCAATGACTGTGACATGCAATGAGACAACGCAACAAATAGACATTGATTCAGAAGAAGATGATATACCAGACGAGATTGTCAAAGAAGTTGAGAACTTTGAGAACAGACCTAAGTCCAACCTGGACG
Source organism: Nicotiana tabacum (assembly GCF_000715075.1). Lineage (NCBI taxonomy): Eukaryota > Viridiplantae > Streptophyta > Magnoliopsida > Solanales > Solanaceae > Nicotiana > Nicotiana tabacum. The sequence continues at coordinate 123,164,472 of NC_134087.1, forward strand.
AGACTGAAATTGTGAACCTGGGAGATGCAGAAAACGTCAAGGAAACACGAATCAGCATTCACCTATTGCCATTAGAGAAGAAGGAATACACATAATTTCTAAAGGAGTATGAGGACCTATTCACCTGGTCATATTATGAAATGACTGGTCTGAGTACGTCTATTGTGGCTCACAAACTGCCAACCGATCCAATGTGTCCACCGGTAAAGCAAAAGCTCAAAAAGTTCAAGCCTGATATGAGTCTGAAAATCAAAGAAGAAGTCAATAAGCAGATCAAAGCTAAGGTTCTCAAGGTAGTAGAATACCCGAAATGGTTGGCCAACATTGTGCCAGTGCCGAAAAAGGATGGGAAAGTCAGAGTCTATGCCGACTACCGGGATCTCAACCGGGCCAGTCCAGAAGACGACTTCCCTTTGACAAATATACACATCCTAATTGAAAATTATGCCAAGCATAAGTTACAGTCATTCGTAGATTGCTTCGCTGGGTATCATCAGATCTGGATAGATGAGGAAGATGCTGAAAAACAGCTTTTATTACGCCGTGAAGAGTGTACTGTTACTAGATGATGTCGTTGGCTTGAAGAATACAGGGGCCACCTACATGAGGGCCATGACTACCATTTTCCATGATATGATACACATGGCGATAAATGTATATGTAGATGATGTTATTATCAAATTCAAGAAGGTCATTGACCATATGGAAGATCTGAGGAAGTTCTTCAATAGTCTGCGGAGGTACAACCTGAAACTAAACCCCGCAAAATGTGCATTTGGGGTTCTTGTTGGGAAATTGCTAGGGTTTATTGTGAGCTACCGAGGAATAGAACTAGATCCATCGAAATTCAAAGCCATTTAATAACTACCAACGCCAAAGAACAAGAAGAATGTGATGAGTTTCTGGGGCAGGCTCAACTACATCAGCCGATTCATATCACAGTCTACAGTTATATGTGAGCCAATCTTTAAGATGTTGAAGAAGGACGCCGCTACCAAATGGATAGAGGACTACCAAAAGGCCTTCGACAGAATCAAGGAGTACTTGTCAACACCACCAGTCTTAGTCCCGCCCGAGCCAGGTAGACCCTTATTACTCTACCTTGCAATGTTGGATGGAGCTTTCGACTGCGTTCTAGGGTTGCATGATGAAACGGGGAGGAAGGAGCACGCCATCTATTATCTCAGTAAGAAGTTCACCCCTTACGAGGCCCGATATTCTCTATTGGAACACACCTGTTGTGATTTGACTTGGGTAGCTCAGAAGCTGAGACATTACTTCTGCGCCTATACTACATATCTCATATCGATAGTGGATCCCTTGAAGTACATCTTTAAGAAGCCCATGCCCACTGGCAAGCTAGTCAAGTGGAAAATCCTATTAAGTGAGTTCGACATTGTTTACGTAAATCAGAAAGCGGTCAAGGGACAGGCACTAGCAGACCACCTTGCTGAAAACCCCGTGGATGGAGAATACGAACCCCTAAAAACGTATTTTCCTGATGAAGAGGTATCATTCATAGGAAAAGACACTGTATAATCCTATAACGGTTGGAGAATGTTGTTCGATGGAGCAGCAAACTTCAAAGGAGTTGGCATAGGAGCAGTCCTAATATCAGAAACCGGTCAACATTACCCGGTGTCTGCCAAACTCAGGTTCCTCTGCACCAACAATATGGCCGAATATGAAGCCCGTATTTTAGGACTCAAAATGGCCATTGACATGAATGTTCAAGAGCTGCTAGTAATTGGAGATTCAGACTTAATTATACATCAGGTACGAGAAGAATGAGCAACCAAGAACTCCAAGATACTCCCGTATCTATATCATGTAATGGAATTGAGAAAGAGGTTCACGAAGACTGAATTCCAACATGTTCCCAGAGTTTAGAATGAGTTCGCCGATGCATTGTCTACCCTATCATCTATGATACAACATCCAGACAAGAATTTCATTGATCCCATTCCAGTGAAAATCCATGATTAGCCAGCTTACTGTGCCCATGTTGAAGAAGAAACAGACGGAAAGCCTTGGTTCCATGATATCAAGGAATATTTGGCAAAAAGAGAGTACCTAGAACTTGCAAATCCTACTCAGAAATGCACACTTCGGAGATTGTCCAACAACTTCTTTTATAGTGGAGAAATACTGTATAGGAGGTCTCCCGATTTAGGATTATTGAGATGTGTCGACGCAAAGGAAGCATCCAGACTATTAGAGGAAATTCATGCAAGGACCAACAGTCCACATTTGAATGGTTTTGTCTTAGCGAAGAAGATACTCCGGGCTGGTTACTTTTGGATGACTATGGAAACGGACTGCATCCAGTATGGCTTGAAATGCCACTGCTGTCAGATACATGCAGACATGATAATGGTACCTCCAAATGAGCTTAATGCAACATTATCCGAAATATGATTCTCGTAACCGTTGCACTTACCAACATTTGCTATCAGTACACACCGGTGATGTCCCGTATGTCACAATGCTACCAGTAATCACAACGCCACAATCTGCTATCAGCTAAGAAAACTCTACTGTTAGTTGTTATCTTATTTCTTGCATAAGGCTACCATTCTGCCTTCCAAGGTTAAGCTCTACCTCTATGTGCATCTCCATTCTTGCATAAGGCTACCATTCTACCTTCCGAGACTAAAAGTTGTCTCCATCCGTATCTGCATTGCATAAGGCTACCATTCTGCCTTCCAAGGTTAAGCTCTACCTCCATCTGCATCTACCTTGCATAAGGCTACCATCCTGCCTTCCGATACTAAACTTTGTCTCCATCTACTTCTGCATTGCATAAGGCTAATGTTCTGCCTTCCAATCTACATAAGGCTACCATTCTGCCTTTCGAGGTTAAGCTCTACCTCCATCTGCATCTGCATTTCATAAGGCTACCATTCAGCCTTCCGAGACTAAATGTTGTCTCCATCTGCATTCTTGCATAAGGCTACCATTCTGCCTTCCAACTTGCATAAGGCTACCATTCTACCTTCCAATTTGTATAAGGCTACCATTTTGCCTTCCAATTTGCATAAGGCTACCATTCTTCCTTCTGAGGCTAAGTTTTGCCTCCAATTTTCTTCGAAACTAAGCACTATCCCAAATACTATTTATCTCTCTTTCCTTACGGGCAAAGCTCTGCCTTTCAATTCACAAGACTAACCTCTATCTTGTCCACATCATACTACTGCATCCTTCATGGGATGAAATATCACCAACTCATCCAAAGGTGTCATCGTTCGGAGGAACCATCTTCATAGCCCTAAAATACCATGTCATGGCCTGAAAATCTCTTTCACTCTTTTGCATAGCATTATTCAAAGGCGTCATGGTTAGGAGGCACCATCCTCATAGCCTGAGAATATTATTTCATGGCCTGTGAATCCTTTATCATATGCTTCATGGCCTAGGATATCATGGTCTAAGGACATAATCCTCACCGTCCAAAGACAACATTCATGGTCCAACGGGAATTTGCATCATGTTTAAATTTATGCACAGTATACACTTGTATTGTCTCTGATGGCAGGTAAACCAACGAGCAACAACTACCCCAGCAGGAGCGATTCCGCTCCAGCTTCCTCAGCCATATCGAACCCAACCATTCCCGTAAACCGCTTACTCACTCGGCCATAGACGTTGCGTCCGTTCTTGAAATCACTTCATCAGTATACTCCACTGGTGGATCCCGAACTACATACGGCCTGATTCCTATAAAACCAGGGATATGTAAGCAACTCAGAAGTTAGAGTGCGGCCTGACCTCTTCAAACAATCTTGACCGTTGATCATTCAGATCAACGGTCCCCATTCCCCCTTTCTAAATTAAACCCAAACGACCACCGCAAACCCTCTCATTCTTCATTCACTCAACTGACTCTTATCTCTCTCTCTCTCTATCTTTGGTTCTCTCTAGAAACTTCTCCCCTCCCCTCCTCTCCGATGAAGCTCATCCATCTTCTCCGGCCATCTCCTTGCACGAATCCATGGTAGTCTCACCACCTACTAGCCTTATGGCTCCCTCTTGAACATGTGTCATCATTTTGAGGCCTTCAAGTGAACCAGAGGCAGTTCACTCGCCTCCTATGGTTTCCCATGCCAATTTCTGGCCATCCATGGCCGTTCGAGTATGATCTGTGACTCTTCCAGCTAAACCGGTAACTTTTCAAGGTTTTCCCACCTTTTCTGGGTTCTCCGAAACCCTAACTTTAAAGATTTTCCGATTTTCTTTTAGCTCTGTCTTAGATCTAAGTATATTATGAACATTTTGGTGGTTTCCTCAAAGGTTTTTTCAATTTTTTCAAAATGACTCTCCGTCGTCAAGATTAGGGTTTCTTAACCTCTTTTAAAAGACTTTTCCTCTGATTTTCATTATTGTCATATGATTTTACTATGTTTAAACGGTTTATTTATGTTTTCTTCTACTTGATTCATCATGATGAAAACCCTATTTATTTTGGTTTTATCCGGGGTTCTGGATCTGTCTTTGTTTATTTGATTTGTATGTATACCTGTTTCGATTGAGTTCTTTATGGTTAGATCCTTTTCTTTGTTTATCTTAACTGATTCTGAGTTCTCACCGCTTTTTTTAACTCAACTCTATTAAAACCCTAATTTCTTAAAGATTTCTTCACTTGTTACTATGAGTTTTAAAGACTCTCTTTACTTGTTTTTGCGTGTTGGCCTGATCTTCTTTACTTGTTAGGTTGGTTTTTCACTCTGGTTCTATGTGTTAGCCATGACTACTTGACTTTGTTGATTGCCATGCTTTGAGTGAGTTCTGTTTACTACTGAGTCCTTAGCCTACTTATGCCACTTCTGTATGTTTGTGTTCACCTAGTTTGCTTCTTTTTGTCGATATGGCTGACGTTGCATGTCTGATATGCCTATTCATTCTTCTCTATTTATATGTCAAAGTGCAGAATCATGACTCCCTCTTGATTGATCCTGATTTCCTTAAGTTACAGTTTGATTGCAAGGTTTTCTCATAAACCCCTAAAATTTTACTCATTTGTTTAAGTTGATTGACTCCATTCCTTTATTTGCTGTGATGCTTTATTCTTGCTGAATCCTTTCCCCAAATCAGTGTATTCTGTACTTAGACTCAATCATATTCCCTATACTTTTACTACCCCTTATATGGTAAAAACCAATCTTTCTCAAACTGATTTTCTTTCCTTAATTATCCATGTTAGTATATGTTTGAGCTGTAATTTCTTGATTAAAGGGAAGTACTTGCATTAATTGGATTCTAATTGTGATTACTTCCATAATTGTGCTAAACCTTTACTTGTTACCTTATTTTCTATTTATTTTCAAAGCTATAATTTCCCTAAGTCTTTCATTAACAAGACACAAACTTGGCTTTCAAAAACCCCTCTCTTACTTAAAAATTCTGTGCTATTCTACTACTATTGGCCGGCTGCAAGCCAAGGCTAATCATCTGTAAGCCTTAGTTCTTTCATTTGTTTACCTCTATCTTCACTGGTATGTTCTAGTTCAATTTAAAGCCTCAACAACAATATGTTTCTATTCATGCTTCAGTTTCTTTTACTTCTGACCTGCTTTTACTTGTGGTCTTGTTGTAAAGCATGCTGACATGACTCCCCTCCCTTTAAATTCATGTGATTCAAGTATGCTTGGATGATTGCAGTTTTCTTACCTACTGTGTACTTACCATCTTGTGAATCCCAAATCTCCTATCCCTCCTCTATGTGTTTTATGGTTGGTTTATTCTTATGCCAGTGTCCAACTATCTCTGAGCATGTCCCTACCAGTCCTAATATTCCTGCTGAGGTCAGGTGTCTGTAGTCAATATATATGTATCCCCAACTCCCCTTTTACCCCATATGTGATTACTGAATTCATTCATTTGCTATGTGTGGTCTTACCTTGAAGTGTTTGAACTCTATCTTAGTAATACAACTTCTTTCAACCCTTTCTATTACTGATTACTTTCAAAATGGACCTGTCAGTCCAGTTTTTAAACAAACTCCTTTCAAACATGTGTCCTACATTTTCACTATACTCTTAGACCACTAGGTTCTGCCCCTTTAGTGTGAGCCTTGCCTTGGGATTCTTGAGCTCCCTCTGAACTTGGACACATGAAAGCTGGCCCTTCCACACTGCACTTATTCAGCCTTGGCTATAAAATCTGGGTGTGAGCACTGCCCGGGATCCCTTGAGGTCCTTAGGGAGCTTTGACACACCTAGATATGAGGAAAAGCTATGAAACAATCTTGGCACTTGGGGTGATTGATTATATAACTCAGAGAGGAAGTCCTAATCAAGCTTCCTATAGTGTAACTTCTTATTTTCATTTCTACTCATGTAATTCACTTCAATGCTGGTATGTAATAACTTGTTGTAAATCAGTATTGGGGTTGGCTAGTGAAAAGGGATGGGGTAGATATGCATGCTATAGTCGTTAAGGGTAGAAAACATGTTATTAGGTTTATGTTCCTAATTACGCAATAGAAACCATACTTAGGGTTCATATATGCATTAGAAATCATGCTTATAGGTCTCATGTTTATTGTTTCGACATGTGCACCCTTACAAAATCATATGCTAAAATATGCTAATAATTAGCACTTTACTATTATGTTCTACGCTGCCATGTGCATTTAGAAATCCCGCTCTTAGGAAATTCTGCAATCCTGCCATGTGCATTTAGAAATCCTGCTCTAGGAATTCTGCATCATGAGTTTATACATGCATCTTAGACACCATGTTTTAGGATCTCATTCGCACTTGCATTCACACTTAGTGTAAACTGCTGATTATAAAAGAGGTAAAAACAGTTTCACATTTGATTATCTTGTTTAAAATAACTGGGGATGACCTTTGCACTCGTATCAACTAGAACAACGTGCTCTTAGGGTAAAATAATTTCCACATTGTTTTAATAACTCGGAATAACTGCTGCACATCACTTTACACCTAGGCCAGCCTTAGGTAACTACTTAAATAAAAACAGAATTGTGCTTGTTTAACTGTCAGTATATTAAAATTAGTAGGCAAGCCTGATTTGGAATTCTTTTCTAAGTCATGTGATAAATCTAATTCTACTGTAATCACTTAGATACCATTCTTTAGAATTCAGAATTCAGACCTTATCTATGTATGAGTCATGCTGTCTATATGCACTACCTGTGGAGGTATACTTGAGCCTTTCGTTTGTCTTCCATGCTCCTTTTAAATACAGTCCTATGTGTTCTTGTTTGTCGCCTAGCATTTTGCCTTTAAACCTGAGGGTCTACCTAGAACCTCCCTCATAGGATAGAAGTCCTAAATTCCTCCAGGATTGGTAGAAAGGGACGGGCAATAGCATGCAATAAGGGTCGATACCAACCCTCACTTTAATTACCTTCACGGGGCGGAAAAGGGTAGATATGGATATGACGACCGGTGCGTTAATACCACGTGTAGCCCCTCTTTGAGGAGTGTCATACCGGGTATTGCATTGATGTGATCCATATTACAAACAAACCTAGGACACCCCCTTTACATTCATAAGAATGTTTCAGATTGTAATTCTTTTTCAAAATTTTGCCTTTGGCTAATTATTTTTCAAACGCTAATGTATTTAAACTCAAATCCCCTACTATTTGAGTTATACTTGTTTATTTGCTAATTGCACAAATTCACAAAAATTGTCTGGCCGGGAACCACACTAGTGGATCCTGAGGGGTGCCTAACACCTTCCCCCTTAGGATAATTTCAAGCCCTTACCCTATCTCTGGTTACCAAAAGGTTGTTGTAGATGAACCTTATAGGCGCCCTAACGCACCTTAAAATCGTTAGGTGGCGACTCTCCAAAATTGCAAGAACCCCTTCGAAAAAGGAAAGTGTTGTCCCATACCAAAATGTCACGAACCCGATTCCGGTGAAGGAAAAAGGGGGCGACAAGAAGTATTAGAGATATCTATGTTCTTAGATTTTCATGTGTCATAATATTTTATCATCTGTTCATGGGTCTCAGAAAAATGTGAAAGTTGAAAAAAAGTTTACTTTATGATATTGCTCAAAGACAAAATAGTCTTATGAAATTCCGAAAGATTTTATTAATGTACTTTTCATGCATTGCATTCATGTGCATTGACCCAGCACCAGACGGAGTTATATACACGTATATATGTATGTATATATATAGGTATATGGGATATGAGAAAGGTTATGGCGTTATATAAGCACCACCACCTGATCAGCTGTGATACGATGATGATTTTGCCCATAGTGGCCGTTATGATATGATGGGATGCCCTCAGAGGCTGATGATGTTATGAAACATGTACCTATGCACGACATGACATTCATGCGCATATGCATGATGCTAAAAGTAATTTATGATTTACAAAGTTATTCAGACTTACAGGTTGAGTCATGTACTCTATATTTCTTCCATGTCTCTTATGTATTTATTTATGTGCCTTACATACTCGGTACATTATTTGTACTGACGTCCCTTTTGCCTGGGGATGCTGCATTTCATGCCTGCAGGTCCCGATAGACAGGTCGAAAGCCCTCTAAGTAGGCTATCAGCTCAGTAGAAGATGTTGGTGCGCTCCATTTGCTTTGGAGTTACTCGTTTGGTTAGTATGATTTAGACGTGCATTGTTTGGTATGGCAGGACTCTGTCCCGACCTTTATGAAATTTATGTACTCTTAGAGGCTTGTATACATATGTCGTGTACATAAAATATTGTACGGCCTTATCGTCCTATGTTTTGAGTTTATAAAGGATCATGTTGGCCTATTAGGCCCATATGTCATGTGTATATGATGATGTAATAAGAAAGATACGTTACGTTGGTGCTCGATTGAGTAAGGTACCGGGTGCCCGTCGCGGCCCATCGGTTTGGGTCGTGACAGAATCAATCAAATCACATCGAATTCAAGCCTAAGGTTCCAAAATCTTCAGAATTCTGTTTTTGATCAAAAAACCTATCAAACCACATCCGAATGACCTGAAATTTTGAACACACATCTCAAATGACACAATGGACCTACTGCAACTCCAGGAATTCTATTTCGACCCCTATATCAAAATCTCACATATCAACGGGAAACGCCAAAATTCCATTTTTGCCAATTCAAGCCTAAATATACTCCGAACCTCCAAAACACATTCCGATCACGCTCTTAAGTCCCAAATAATCTCCCGAATCTATCCAAACCATTGGAAACTCACACCTAAGTCCTTTATCACACAAGTCAATATCCGGTTGACTTTTCCAAATTAAGCTTACTCAAAAGAGACTAAGTGTGTCAAACCTTACCAAAACCTTTCCGAACCTGAGCCAACCAACCCAATAGCACATAATATTGCTGCACAAGACAATAAGAAGCAGAAATGGGAAAAATGGAGTGGTAACTCATGAAACGACCGGCCGGATCGTTACACTTATATTTCAATAAAAACAGAAATTAGAGCTCATTTGCTTAATGTGGTACTATTTATGCTTGAAGAAACAATGTCAAAACATCAAAAATGAGCACAACACAGCCCAAACCTATTTGAAACTCACCCGAGCCCCTCGGGACCCCGTAAGAAAATACCAAAAAGTATTATAACATAACACAGGCTTACTCAAGGCCTCAAATCACGCATAACAACATCAAAACAACGAATCGCACCTCAAATCGAACTTAATAGACTTTGACTTTTCAACTTTCAAAACTCGTGCCGAACCTTATCAATTCAACTCGGAATGAACTTAAATTTTGCCACAAGTCCCAAATGACATAGCGAAGCTATTTCAAACCTCGAAACCACAAATCGAACTAGATATCACCAAAGTCAACTCCTGGATAAACTTATGAACATTCCAAACCTTCAAATTTTTAATTTACGCCAAATTGTGCTGATACCTTCTAGAATATTCAAATGCAAATTCAGGTATATGCCCAAGTCCAAAATCACCATCCATACCTAATGGATCCATCAAAACTCCGATCCGAGGTCAAGTACTAAAAAGTCAAACTTGGTCAACTCTTCCAACTGAAAGCTTTCTAGTTAAGAATCATTCTTCCAAATAAATTTCGATAACCTGAAAACCAAAACTGACAATTCACATAAGTTATAATAAATCATACGATTCTACTCAAGACTTCAAATAGCTGAACGGGATGCAAATGCTCAAAACAATTGGTTGGATCGTTATATTCTCCGCCACTTAAACATACGTTTGCCCTCGAACATGCCAGGAGTTGTTCCAAAACCATCAAATCACTGTGTAATCTTACTATGCACATACTCGGGGGTGATGTCATTACCCAAACCGATGGACCACAATGGGCACCCGGTACCTTACTCAACCGGGTACCAACGTAATGTATCTTTCTTATTACATCATCATAGGTAAGTAGACCAGAAGGGGGCATCATGAGATAACCAGAGTAAACATGAGATAATACCCAACATAGAATGACCCAACTTGATATAGAAACTCATACATATGACATACGGGCCTATAAGGACAATGTGATCCATTATATACTTAAAATATAGGCTGATAAGGCCATACAAGTATCCATATACATGACATCTATCTACAAGCCTCTAAGAGTACATACTTATCATAAAGGTTGGGACAGGGCCCTGCTATACCAAACAATACACGTCTAAATCATATTGACCAAACAAGTAACTCCGGAGCAAACGGAGCGCACCAACATCTTCCGCTGAGCTAATAGCCTACTTTGAGGACTCTTACTTGTCTATTGGGACCTGCGGGCATGAAACGTAGCATCCCCGGGAAAAAGGGACGTTAGTACAAATAATGTATCGAGTATGTAAGGAGTGAAAATAAGTAAATAATAGACATGAGATTAACATGGAGTAAAAGACTCGACATGTAAGTCTGAATAACTTTGTAAATCATGAAATAATCATAGTGTCATGCATATGCATATGAATGTCATGTGTGTATAGGTACATATGTTCATAATATCATCAAGCCTCTGAGGATATCCCATCATATCATCTAGGTCACCGTGGGAAAAATCATCAACGTATACCAGCTGCTCAGGTGGTGGTGTGTATATAATGCCGTAACCTTTTTCCATATCCTATATATATATATATATATATATATATATATATATATATATATATATATATATATATATATATATCTGGTCATGGGTTAATGTAAATGAATGCAATGCATGCGAAGTACGTCAATAAAATCTTTCGGAGTGTCATAAGAACATTATGCCTTTGATTAATATCATGAAGTAAACTTTATCAAATTACATATTTTTTGAGACCCATGAACAAATGATAAAATAATAGGACACATGGAAAATCAAGAACATAAGCATCTCTTGCATTTCTATGAATCGAGTCATTTATGGAAGTTGTGCATTTACTCGTATCACTTGTATCGTATAGATCATGCCAAAAAGAAAGAAATGATAGCCTTAACATACTTGAGATTATTATCTTGACAATCTCTCTAACACACATCAATTGCGACAAATCACGTAATGGTAGATCGAAGTAGGGGAAAATCTGTATGATGTTCTTGAAAAAGATTGCACTGCACTCCCTTAAAATTTGCAATTCACATTGCACCTTGTAGGAGTTCATAAGAATTCCTTCATCAAGCTTTTCGTAAGAATTCCTTTGAATTCCATTCGTTACTACATATGTGGTCATAAGCATGTCAATTTTGTTATTTTAAGAGATCTTTATATAAGTGGGTATGGGCCCCACACTTTATATGACTAAGCCACACATAATCCTTTAATTGTGACACCTTGCCATATGACTCAAGAGTCATTTAATTGACCAATCTTGCTGCCATGTTAATGTCTTCTTAAACTTATCAAAATTTTCACCCCTTTTCCTTAATCAACTTATTAATCCTCCACTAATCCAATAATTAACCAATTACCCACATAATTAAGAATTAACTCAAATTACTTAAAATATTACTTACTTTTAAGACACATTATACACCTTACTATCATGGTCATGTGGTACCTTGTGCTTGCTTGCACCATAGATTTCCTTGTGTTATTCTTGAACATCAAGTGAGACATCACATAGTCCCTAACTCTTTATGTACTCTCTTAAATAGACCTCTCAATACCTAGAAACCATAGGTTGGAAGATATGCCATTGACGATGCCGCTATCATTCTTGGATATTGAATCTTAGTGCTTTTAGCCTTCTATCAGAAGCATGGATTATTCACAATTTTCTACACCTGAGTAGCTCATGCGTTGTTCACCTTTACCTTAATTACCTTAAAATATCGTTTCACCTCTTCTACTCCTTTCATAACCTCCCTTCCACATAGGTATAATTCACCTCCACAACTTGAAGCTCTATTATAATACTTGCACCTCTGGTGCATACATAATCCGGTGGGAGCTTCATACTGACTTCTTATGAGCCTGGTACTCTTCTAACTTATAAGCAGGAGTAGTTTTTTTTTCTCGACTCAGTCCCTCAAGAACCCCGTCGAAAGGGATTCGTCGTCGGGCCGAGCCATTTATCTAAATTAACAACAAAAAAACTACTCCTGCTTAACAAAAACTATAAAGTCAACATGAAACAAACAAAACAACCCGGCAATTTGTACAACTACATACAACATACAATGAAGGAATCCCCCACCCCACACTTAAAAAAGAAGACATATCCCCATGGCTTAAAATTTAAAAGAGCAGTGAGATAAAGAGACTTCTCTGAAGCTTCACTCTTGATCAGAAACGGTTTCGGGGTTCACGTTGCACGCACGCCCCAAAGCTCGCAGCCAACCCATGAACTTCTTTTCTGACTTGACTTGTCAGTTAGCTATCGCGTCCATACAAGTGCCCAAATCATTCATAGAGGTGCATAGACCAGCTACCTCCTGCTCCAATGTAGTGTGCCGGGACACTCTGGCAGTTCCTAAAAAGGATGCTGCTCTTGACAGTGCTGCAGCTGTTGCGCTGGGCGCATGGGCATGCGCTTCGCTCTCCACATCCATTTGCTCTTCCTCTTCCTCCACCAATGTATCAGAACCACTCTCATCCTCTCCATCTGCCACTGCTGCTAGGGCTGCCCCCGAGGTGTTCTTGCCAGGTCGGATCTTGTGGCTTTTTCTTACCAGCCCATCCACACGAGTACTTTTAGGTACCTGCACTTTCCTGCAAAGCTTAGTCACCAAGGATGGTAAAAAGAACCCATACAGGCGTTGGGGCATCGGATAAACATCTCTTCGTGGATAACTTTGGCCATGTCGAAGGGAAGACCTTGATGAAACACCAAATCAATTCAGCCCGGGGTCCATGCACCTCCGTAGTATTTTTGGAGGGAATAAGGCGACTATTAATCACATACAGCCAGCTCTTCGCCTCTGGAGTTAGGACGGAGGAGTGGAATTTCTCTCCATGTTCCAGCCACTCTACCATTTTTCCTGGTACGCAAATTTCATCAAAGAAATGCTCCCACTTGGCATCAGTTGGATTTTGCCCATATTCATAAAAGTCAGTATTCCCAGGCAGAGGGTCGGGAAATTGATATGCTATGCGTATCGCCTCAATGGAGTCATCCACCGCCTTGCAGCACACTGTGACCACATGGTGGACATGCTCTGGTAGATTAGCATAGAATTCGCGTACAACCATTACATTAGCCTCCCCTGGCTCGTCAATGAAGGCCTGCAAACCCCGCTCCATCAACTCATTGTACATGTGGTGGCATTGTTCCTTGACCTTTTTGATGTCAATGCCCCTCTCCGGAATTGGCTTCTTGGCAGCCTTCTCTATAAAATGGGTTTGATCCTCAGGGGAGACAAATTTGTTGTTGTCATAGGGACGTGCAGGAGCTGCCCTTTGGCGGCTTGAGGATGGACCCATGGCTTGGTGCTTTTTCGATGGTGCCATAATACCTGCAAAATGTGGACACATTAGCTCAGCCCAACAAAATTAGTGTGACATAATGTGGTTACTCAGACTTCACACGCAAAATTGGTCACAAATACATAATCATGCTCATTGAGGCCTTTCCACAAACACCTTGTGGGCATTAGGCTCTCACAACTCTTTTCTAAGTGTTTTGCAACAAGGGCCCCCCACAAAATCTCATCTAGAACCCAACTCAAGTGCTACCCACCCCACACTTACAATAAACTAACCCCAAAACATATTTCACCAAGTTTGAACACCAAATCACAAAACACATCTACACTAATGGCATAAGATACAACATAAAAAAAAATCTGAAAATAGAAAGAGAAAAAGAAAGAAAACTACAACTAGGGATCATACCTTGTTGAAAATCATGAGAGAGGGGGATGGGGGCAGGGGTGTTGGAATTTGGTGTTTTTGAAGGAGTTGGGAGAGTTTGGAAGAGGGAATTTGGGTTTTGCTTAATAGAAGGGGCGGGGGGTAATTGTGTCTAAAACAAATAACCAATTAAACTACAAAAATAAAAAAAAATAAAAAGAAAAACTAAAACTAAAAAGAAAAACAAAACGCCTGAAAAGTTCCAGGCAGAATGGTCCGCCCAGGCGCGCTAACTTGTGCGCGAAGTTTTGGAGCTCATGCGTTTCTTCGCGCGGTGCTGTTGAGTTCCAGGCAGAATGGTTCACCCAGGCGCGCGAACTTGTGCGCGAAGTTTTGGAGCTCGCGCGATGCTGTTGAGTTCCAGGCAGAATGGTTCTCCCAGGCGCGCAAACTTGTGCGTGAAGTGGGCGCGAGCTCGCGCTCCTGGGAGTTTATTTTTGCATTTATTTTCATTTGGTTTGGTCCTAGTTGATGGTCCTTTCACCCGCCCTTCATCGCCTGCATTTGTTAGTAAGTTAAAGCTCAAACTCAAATACTACTACTATTGTTGGGTTGCCTCCCAACCAGCGCCTTATTTAACGTTGTGGCACGACGGTTACAACATTTTAATAGGCTGCCTCCCATCCAGCACCTGATTTAACGTCGCGGCACGACTCAACATGTTCTCAAGCATCCTTCAAGTCCACTGAGGTCTTGTGACATGCAAAGTCACCACCCCAGTAATGTTTTATCCGTTGACCGTTCACCAAGAAAGTGCCAGTTGAACTCATATCTCTCAACTCCACGGCTCCATGAGGCTTCATGCTTACCACAACAAAAGGGCCTGACCAACGAGATTTAAGCTTTCCAGGGAAAAGCTTCAACCTCGAATTGAACAACACAACTTCTTGCCCTAGCTCGAACTCTCGATGTTGAATGTGCTTGTCATGCCACCTTTTAGTCTTCTCTTTATACAATTTGGCATTCTCATATGCATGTAATCGAAACTCATCGAGCTCATCGAGTTGCAGCAACCTCTTCTCTCCAGCTAAGTCCCCATCCATGTTCAGCTTCTTTATTGCCCAACAGGCCTTGTGCTCAAGTTCGACGGGCAACTGACATGTCTTTCCATACACCAATCTATAAGGAGAAGCACCTATGGGAGTTTTGTATGCTGTTCGATACGCCCACAATGCGTCGTCTAACTTTCCGGCCCAATCTTTTCTATTTGCACTCACTGTTTTCTCAAGAATTTGCTTTACCTCTCTGTTTGAAACCTCCACTTGACCACTCGTCTGTGGGTGATAGGCAGTGGAGACCTTATGCTTGACCCTGTACTTTGCAAGGACATTGTTTAACAGTTTGTTGTAGAAATGCGTACCTCCATCGCTTATCAACACTCTGGGAGTTCCAAAGCGTGTGAAGATATGCTTCTTGAGAAAGTTTACCACCATATTCTTATGAATTCCTACAAGGTGCAACGTGAATTGCAAATTTTAAGGGAGTAAAGTGCAATCTTTCTCAAGAACATCATACAGATTTTCCCTACTTCGATCTACTGTTACGTGATTTGTCACAATTGACATATGTTAGAGGGATTGTTTTAAGATAATCGGCTCAGGTATGTTAAGGCTATCCCTTCTTTCTTTTTGGCATGATCTATACAATACAAGCGAAACGAGTAAATGCACAACTTTCATAAATGACTCTATTTATAGAAATGCTAGAGATGCTTATGTTCTTGATTTTCCATGTGTCCTATTATTTTATCATCTGTTCATGAGTCTCAGAAAATACATAAGTTGATAAAGTTTACTTCATGATATTAATCAAAGGCATAATGGTCTTATGACACTCCGAAATATTTATTGACGTACTTCGCATGCATTGCATTTATTTATATTAACCCATGACCATATATATATATATGGGAAAAGGTTATGGCGCACCACCACCTGATCAGCTGGTATACGTTGATGATTTTGTCCACAGTGGCTGAGATGATATGCTGGGATGCCCTTAGAGGCTTGATGATGTTATGAACACATGTACCTATGCACGACACGACATTCATACGCATATGCATGACACTATGAGTATTTCATGATTTACAAAGTTATTTAGACTTACATGTCGAGTCTTTTACTCCATGTTCCTCTCATGTCTATTATTTACTTATTTTCATTCCATACATACTTAGTACATTATTTGTACTGACGTCACTTTTGCTTGGGAATGCTGTGTTTCATACCCGCAGGTCCCGATAGACAGGTCGAGAGTCCTCCAAGTAGGCTATAAGCTCAACGGAAGATGTTAGTGCGCTCCGTTTGATCTGGAGTTGCTTGTTTGGTCAGTATGATTTAGATGTGTATTTTTTGTATGACAGGGCCCTATCCCGACCTTTATGATAAGTATGTACTCTTTGAGGCTTGTAGACAGATATCATGTATACGAATACTTGTATGGCCTTGTCGGCCTATATTTTAAGTATATAATGGATCACATTGGCCTTATAGACACGTATGTCACAGGTATGAGTTTCTATATCAGGTTGGGTTGTTCTATGTTGGGTATTCCCTCATGTTTACTCTAGTTATCTCATGAAGCCCCCTTCTGGCCCACTTACCTATGATGATGTAATAAGAAAGATACGTTACGTTGGTACTCGATTGAGCAAGGTACCGGGTGCCCATAGTGGCCCATCGGTTTGGGTCGTGACAGAAGTGGTATCAGAGCAATTCTGTCCTAGGGAGTCTACAAGCTGTGTCTAGTAGAGTCTTGTTTATGGGTGTGTCGTGCACCACACTTATAAGTAGGAGGCTACGAGGCATTTAGGATTGTCACTCTTTCTTACTGGGCATTTAGGATTGTCACTCTTTCTTCTTACTCTAGATCGTGTAGTAGAGCTCAGTTGTAGAAATTCAAATTCCTAAATTCTACTTTATTCGTAATATGACAATGCCTACATATAGAAAGACGGTTGGTAAGAGATATGGCTATGGAATGGTTGAGTCAAGGGAATTCGATGTTTCATGATGCTTATGATGAGTAAATGTAAGGTCTTTAATAGATCATGTGTGTACTAAGACGTGTAAGCCTTTTTATAAAGAGCTTTAAGGCAAGAATATCTATCCACCCCTATGGTGAAAGGCAATGAGAGATTCAGAAGATAGATACAAGTTTCAACAAGTAAAAGAAGCAAGGTAAAAAAGGGAACGAGGTACCCAGTTACTGAAGATGATCATTATCTACAATTCGGGAAAAGAGATATAAGTATTATGAGTTACCTTCAACAGTAACAGAGGTATGTACAATTGGCCATACCAATCAAATTGCCCTATGTGAGCTAACGAAAATGGTTTAAGAGGTAGATGGGATATCAGGATCCGGCTGGAGTTAGAATAACCCAAAATTGTGGATGGATTGTTAGCATTAATTGACATTTCTGAAGGATATTGCAATTGTGCTAATAAATCTCCAGGATACTAGTCCATAAATACCAGATATTATAGCTCGGACCGTATTTTATCTCAAAATGACGAACTTCGATGAAACTCATTTTCTTTGATTTACTTACCCTCTCACCTTTACGAACTTGTTTGAAACAACATAATACTTATAATCTCCAAATAATTTTGTCATTGAACTGATGTCAATTATCTTACGACAAATTGAACGTACAATACTACAGGGTGTAACATAGTCGTAATATAATATTGCGGAACGTAACATCGACGTAATATCACGGGGTGTAACATCATCGTAATATAATACTGGGAGGTGTAACATTATTGTAATATAATACTGCGAGGCGTAACATCAATGTAATACTGGGGCATAACATCATTCCCCCCTTTGGAACATTCTTCCTCGAATGTTGACTGATGAACTTCTCATTCTCATAACCCATAGCTCTTGCAAATACTTTAATATTCTCCTTTACATTTAGGCTACTGTTCTTTGAATAAATATAAAGGCTGATAATGGGCAAATTCTAGGTGATTTAGCTATTGTTTATGCTTCCGCTTGATTATATTCCAATGACATATTATGGTTAATTGATAAAAAATAGGCTTTAATTGTGATATGTATACATTGCAGGACGAGGAGCCTGTATGATGCTTTCAAGAGGATATTGGAATGATTTATGAGTAAGAACAACCCCTCGGAGTTGAGGGCGCACAAGGACGAGATGAAAAAATGGACGAAATCAAGCTCCAGGTGCGCGAAGAAACGCGTGAAGGCGCGCAGGAGTTCACGCATAAGAAATTGCATGCATGTGACCTCTTTTGTGAGAGTGAGTGATTTCCTTGATATATGTGAGTATATGAATTGAATGTGGTAGATTGAACTCAGTTTTTGTTGATGTAATCAGTCAACGGCATTGCCTAAAGAAATTGTCCAAGAGGCTCACCAAGATCGAGTTCAAACATGTCCCCAGAGTCTAGAATGATTTGTCGATGCTCTTGCAATGCTGTCATCCATGATTCAACACCTGGGCAAGGATTACATCGATCCCATTGAGGTAGAGATCCGGGATCGGCTTGCATACTGCCTCCACGTAGATGAAGAACCAGATGTAAAACCTTGGTACTATGACATCAAGAGGTTCCTCAAGGCGAGAAAATATCCTGAGAATGCCACTAACGGTCAGAAGCGAGCATTGAGGAGACTAGCAAATCACTTTTTCTATAACGGGGAAGTCCTGTATAAAAGGACCCCGGACTTGGGTCTATTAAGGTGTGTAGATGCTGCTAAAGCAACAAAGTTATTGGAAGAAATACATGCAGGAATGCGCGGGCCTTACATGAACGGTTTCACTTTAGCCTGGAAGATTCTAGAGCCGGATACTTTTGTATGGCCATGGAAAGTGACAACATCCGCTATGTGCAAAACTGTCACTAGTGTTAGATTCACGGGGATTTTATCCAGGGTCGGCCCGATGAATTAAACGTAACGGGTTCTCCCTAGTTATTTGCCTCTTGTTGCATGGATGTAATTGGACCTATAGAATCGGCCACATCAAATGGACATTGTTTCATCTTGGTATTATTTCACCAAATGGGTCGAAGATTCCACATACAAGGCTATTACAAAGAAGGTAGTAGCAGATTTCATCCGTAACAACATAGTCTGCCGATTTGGGATTCTAGAGTCAATATAAATAACAATGCAACCAATCTCAATAGTGATCTCATGAGGTAAATTTGCGAGAAGTTCAAAATCATCCATCGTAATTGCACAACATATAGGCCATAAATGAATAGAGCAGTTGAAGCAGCCAAAAAAACATCAAGAGGATCTTACAAAAAATAGTGGACAATCATAAGCAATGGCATGGGAAACTATCGTTTGCCCTACTTGGTTACAATAACACCATGAAGATATATACCTAGTCAATGCCTTACATGTTGGTACATGTTACAAAAATTGTAATACCCGCAAGGTCGAGATACCATCTTTCAGAATTATTCAGGAAGCCAAGATGGACGATGTACAATGGATACATGTCAGACAAGAACAACTTATGCTCATCGATCAAAAGAGAATGGATGCAGTTTGTCACGGTCAGTTGTACCAAAATAGGATGGCTAATGCATTTAACATTGAAAGTGAAACCTCAGTAGTTCACACTAAGGCAGCTAGTTTTAAAGAAGATATTCCTCCATCAAGAAAAAGCGAAAGGGAAGTTCGCGCCAAATTAGCAGGGTCCCAATGTGGTCCATCGAGCATTGTCAGGAGGAGCATTGATCTTAGTATAAATGGACGGCCTAGTAAGCACAAAGCCCATCAATTCAGACGCAATCAAGAGATACTACATTTGTAGACCATAGAGTTAGCTTTCATTGTAAATGAACTAAGCTCGACCTGACTTCCCACGATTGGATACGTAGGCAACCCATATAACATCAGGTCCTACTTTTGTAATAGTAAACCTAAAACATCATTTCCATGTATTCGGAACTACGACACAACTTGATTTCCTTTGGTACGAATACGTAGACAATCCATATCAGATTCAAACATCTATTGTAATCGAACTATATTTTGACCTTATTCTATTTGGATATGGAGGTAGTCTGAGTCAAACTCGGTCATATTATTTGAAAATTCTATCATCTTGCATCTATTATAATCGAACTACGCTTGACATGATTTCGTTTTGGATACGTGGGCAGTCTAAGTCACACGCGGTCATATCATTTCAAAATTCTGTCATTTTGCATCTATTGTAATCAAACTATATTTTGACCTTATTTCATTTTGGATACATAGGCTGCCTGACCCAGGCTCAATCATTTCATTATTTCAATTACTCATACCCTTGAACTACGCTAAGACCAGATTCGATTTGGATATTTGGGCAGTCTGGAAAGGCTCAATCGTCACCTTAGAAAAAGCCTTTGTAATGCATTGCCTTGATAAAGAAGTGATCGCATCAGCAAGGAAGTTATGTCGTCAGGGGAATATCCAAAAAAGCATCATCAGGCAAAGACATAAGAAATGATACTCGTATCAAGGAGACCATCAAACATGTCATAATCCGGAATGACGGCATTTTCCATATACATAAATGATTTTTCAAAATAACTTTTAAGAAAATTCTACTTTTTCCACCTGTCGAACCTCATGGCATAATTCACCAGATTCAAGTCAAAGCCAGGCTTACGATTAACACAAATCAACTCCCTCATCTACTAAGAATTTTTCTTTGAGTGCAAGATTGGCAAGAATCAAAGGGTGTCATATAACATCAGAATCGGTTCCAGATCTGCTACAACTTCATGAGCTCTTAACTCTCCTTTATTGATTTATTTTAGTCTCATATAGCAAAGGAATAACTTTGACCTCTTTGTAGGTACCCCAGAGCCAAGAATCCAACACAACCAGATCATCGTTTGCTCCACCAATCGGAGTGACTTATACTTATCAAACCATCTGCTTCGCCAATTGGAGCACCTTGTACGTATCAAATCGTCTGCCCTGCCAATCGGAGCACATTGTGCATATCAAATCGACTACTTTATACAAATTGCATTGTCCACTCTGCCAATCAGAACACCTTGTATAGATTGCGACGTGGCTCTGCCAAGCGGAGATTCCAGATAGATTGCCACAAATTTAGTCACCAACTTTTCCAATCGAAGGATAGACCATTCAATTTTGTCACATGTTCCGCCGATCGATGGTCGTAATTAGATATGCAATCAAGAATATCTCTTGGGCATGTTCATCTTTTCTCCTATTTTACCTTCAATGTTTTGATGTTTAATTTGTGCATCTTACAAGCAATTTACACTCTTACGTGGTTCAAATTTAAATACTCCAATCGCGTGAAGATTCAAATTTAAAGTCAAGAACCCCCATCACGCAGATATTCAAATTCAAAGTAAAAAACTCCCATCGTGCGTAGATTCAAATTCCAAGTTGGATATTTCCATCACGAAGAAATTCAAAGTCAAATACTCCCATCACATAGATATTCGACTACTCTGACAGCTTTGGAATTGTGCACACAAATGGACTACAAAGAATTTAAGATCCTTCTGTACTTGCATGCGTAAAGGAATTTTGTAAGAGGTTCACCAAGATCGAGTTCAAGCATGTCCCCAAAGTCCATAATTAGTTTCTGAATGCTTTTGAAACGTTGTCATCTATGATTCAACACCTAGACAAGAATTACATCGACCCCATCAAGGTAGAGATCTGGGACTAGCATGCATACTGCCTCCATATAGATGAAGAACCAGATGGCAAACCTTGGTACTATGACAACAAGAGATTTCTCAAAGCGAGAAAAGATCCCTAGAATGCCACTAACGATCAGAAGCGAGCATTGAGGAGACTAGAAAATCACTTTTTCCTCAATAAGGAAGTCCTGTATAGGAGGACCCCGGACTTGGATTTGTTAAGGTGTGTAGATGTTGTTGAAGAAACAAGGTTATAGGAATAAATACATGGAAGAATGTCCGGGCCTCACATGAGCAGTTTCACTTTATCTAGGAAGATTATAAGAGCCGTATACTTTTTGATGACCACAAAAAGGGACAGCATCCGCTATGTGTAGAAATGCACTAGTGTCAAATAATGGGGATTTCATTCGGGTTCTGAAAATAAATTAAACATAATGGGTTCTCCTTGATCATTCACTTCTTAAGGAATGGATGTAATTGGGCATATACAACTGGACGCATTGAATGGACATCATTTCATCTTGGTAGTCATTGATTATTTCACCAAATGGGTCAAAACATCCAAATACAAGACTGTTACAAAGAAGGTTGCGGAAGATTTCATTTGTAACAACATAGCCTACAAATTTGGGATTTTAGAGTCAATTATAATTGACAATTCAACCAATCTCAATAGTGATATCATGAGGGAAATTTTCAAGAAGTTCAAAATCGTCCATTGTAATTCCACAACATACATGCCACAGTTGAATGAAATGGTTGAAGTAGCCAACAAAAACATCAAGACGATCTTACAAAAGATAGTGGATAATCACAGGCAATGGAACAAGCACTGTCATTTGCCCTACTTGGTTACAGCACAACCATGAGGACATCTATCGGGGCAAAGCCATACGTGCTGGTATATGGCACAAAAGTTGTAATACCTGCAGAGGTAGAGATGCCATCTTTAAGAATTATCCAGGAAGCCAAGTTGGATGACGTAGAATGGAGACGTGTCAGACAAGAACAACACATGTTCATCGATAAAAAGAGGATGGATGTAGTTTTTCATGGTCAGCTGTACCAAAATAAGATGACCAACGCATTCAACAGGAAAGTGAAACCTCGGCGGTTCACACCAGGGCAACTGGTGTCGAAGAATATATTTCCCTATCAAGAACGAGAAAAAGGGATGTTCACACCAAATTGGAAGGGTCCCTATGTAGTCCATATAACATTGTTAGGAGAAGCAGTAATCATAGCAGAAATGGGCGGAAAAGTAAGCACGAAGCCCATCAATTCAGACACAATCATGAGATACTACATTTGAAGACCACAGAGTTAGGTTTTTTATAATAGAACTACGCTCGACCTGACTTCCCATGGTGGGATATATAGGCAAACTACATTTGGTCCGGTCCTACTTTTGTAATAGAAAAACAAAAATATCATTTCCATGTATTCGGAACTATGCCACGACTTGATTTTCTTTGGCAGGAATATGTAGGCAATCCACATTGATTCAATTATCTATTCTAGTTGAACTAGGTTTTGACCTGATTCTATTTGGATACATAGGCAGTCTAAGTCAGACTCGGACATATCATTTCAAAATTTTGTCATTTTATATCTATTGTAATCGAACTATATTTTGACCTGATTTCATTTGGATATGTATGCAGTCTAAGTCAGACTCGATCATATCATTTCAAAATTCTGTCATTTTGCATTTATTTTAATCGAACTACATTTTGACCTGACTCTTGGGTATGTAGGATGCCTGAGCTAGGCTTTGTCATTTCATTATTTCATTTACTCGTACCCTCGAACTACACTCAGACCTGATTCTATTTGAACACGTAGGCAACCTAGAAAGGTTTGGTTGTTACCCTAGGAGAAGCCTTTGTAATGCATTGCCTAGGTTAGGAAGTGATTGCATCATCAAGGAAGTTATGTCATCAGGGGCATATCCAGAAAAGCATCATCAGCAAGGCAATGCCATCTAAAATCGATACTCGCATCTAGGAGACCATCAAACATGTCATAATTCGGAATGATAGTGTTTTCCATATACATAAATGATTTTTCCAAATAACGTTTAAGAAAAGACTACTTCTTTCACTTGCTGAACCCCATGGCATAATGCACTAGATTCGAGGCAATGCTAGGCTTGCGATCAACATAAATAAATTCCCCTCCCCTACTATAAATATGTTTAGTGAATGATTGACAAGAATAAAAGGGCGTCATATAACATTAGAATTGATGCCAGACACACTACATTTCATGAGCTTTAACTCTCCTTTATTGATATATTTCAGCTTCAAATAGCTAAGGACTAACTTTGAACTCTTTGTAGGTACCCTACAACCAACACTCTGACACAACCATATCAGCTTCTACTCCGCCAATCGGAGCACCTTCTACATATCAAACTGTCTGCTCCACAAATCGGAGCACATTGTACATATCAAACCGTCTTCTTTGTACAAATCACATCGTCCGCGTTTCCAATTAGAGCACCTTGTATAGATTGCATCGTCTCTCTGCCAATCAGAGATTCCAGATAGATCATCCTAAATTTTGTCGCCAACTTCTCCTATTTTACTTTCAATTTTTTGCAATGAACCGGCCGGTCATTTTAAGAATTAACGCCCTGATCCCCTATTAACTGTATTCTCCGTATTTATTTCTGCTATTGTGAGTTACCGGAAGTATTTATTTGGAGTTTCAGAGAGTTCTAGGACACTTAGTCCCTAAATGAGAGTTTAAGTTTTAGAATTTTGACCGTAGTTGGAGTAGTGTGATGACGGCCTCAGAATGGAATTACATTGGTCCCGTTATCTCCGTTGCATGATTTTGGGTTTAGGAGCATGTTCGGATTGTGTTTTGGAGGTCTGTAGCTTATTTAGGCTTGAAATGCTGAAAATTAAATTTTTAAAGTTTCCGGTTCGATAGTGAAATTTTGATATCGGGGTCAGAATAGAATTCTGGAAGTTGGAGTAGGTCCATTGTGTAATTTGGGACGTGTGTGCAAAATTTCAGGTCATTCGGACGAGGTTTGATAGACTTTTTGATCGAAAACGGAATTTGGAAGTTTTGGAAACCTTTAGGCTTGGATTGGAGAGTGATTTGTGGGTTTAGTATTGTTTTGAGTGTTTCGAAGGTTGGCACGAGTTTGAATAGTGGTATAGGACTTGTTCGTATTTTTGGTTGAGGTCCTGGGGGCCTTGGGATGATTTCAGAAGGTTGTCGGAAGAATTGGGAGTGGCTTGAAGAAGCTGAAGTTGCTGATCTTCTATCATAACCGCACCTGCGGTTGGGGCCCACAGGTGCAGAGCCGCAAAAGCAGTGATAGCATTGCAGAAGCGGAAAGGAGGAGAGCCAGCAGGGACCGCAGAAGCGGCACCACATCTGGGTAAAAGTGGTCGCAGGTGCGGAAGCTGGGTTTTTAATGAATTGTCGCAGGTGCAACTTTAGTTCTGCAGAAGCGGGACCGAAAGTGCGGTCCCAAAGCCACAGATGCGGTTTCACTAGTCAGAAAAGGGGCAGAATCGAGGGTTTAGTTTCAAAACTTTAGAAATTGATTTGGGCGCCCGAGATTGGCGATATTGAGAGGGATTTTCACCTGGATATTTTGGGTAAGTAATTCTTACTCGATTTTGATTAATTTTCACGAATCTATGCTTAAATTCATGCTTATTCGAATTTGGGGTGAAAGTTTGGAGAAAAATTGGGAAACGTTCTTAGGCCTAATTTTGGGGCTTTGATCTAGAATTTGATGTCGGGTTGGAATAATTTTGGTATAAATGAACTCATGAGAGTATGAGGATTTTGACTTTATAAATTTTACCCTATTCCGAGATGTGGGCCCAAGGGGCATTTTGGGTATTTTTCCTAATTTCATGTATTAGTTTAGAATTAATTAGTGGAATCAGTTACATGAACTTATATTTACATTATGCAATTGATTTGAATAGATTTGGGCCATTTGGAGTCGAGTACTCATGGCAAGAACGTGGTTTTGGGTTGATTATTTGAGCCAGTTTGAGGTAAGTGGCTTGCCTAACCTTGTGTGGGGGAACTCCCCTTAGGATTGGGTATTGTTGATATTTGAGATGCCATGTACATGAGGTGACGAGTGCGTACTTGTGCTAATTGTTGAAAATCCTGTTTTCATTAAGTAACTATAATTGTGTTCCATTTCCTGTTTATACTACTTAAAATTTTAGCCTACTGTTAGCTTAGGGAAGCATGTCTAATTGACTTACTTGCTTTACTTGCTCAAACTGCCTTATTTGGATTATGTGCAGCATGCTAGATTAGAAATACCTATTTTACTTTGGTATGAAATTTGAATTGGATTAAGTATTCCTCGTGTTGCTACTGTGTATTTACATTGGGACTACGGGATGTTATCCCGGGAGATCCCCCTACATGTTTACTTTGGGACTACGGATTTATATTCCGGGAGATCCCCCTGCACATTTATATTGGAACTACGGGACTGCACCCGGTAGATTCCCCCAACACTGTGTATTTACATTTGGGACTACGGATTGGTATTTCGGGAGATCCCCGCGCATTAGGAGTTGGACTACGGGACGGCACCCAGGAGATCCACTGGATATTTATATTTGGGACTACAGGACGGTATCCTAGGATATCCCTGGTTGTTTCCTCTGTGTTGAGCTGTATTCTTCCTGTGATTACTTTGTCTCTGTTGTAGTTGTTGTTGTTCTTACTATCTTGTGTTACTTCTTACTGTCTGCACTTAATTATACTATCTTATTCTATACTGTTATACCTTGTTTTTCATCTAAACTCAGTAGGGCCCTGACTTTCCTCGTCACTACCCGACCGAGGTTAGGCTTAGCACTTACTGAGTACCGCTGTGGTGTACTCATGCCCTTTCTGCGTATGTTTTTTATGTGCAGATCCAGGTACTTCGACTCAGCCCTACTACCTTTGAGGCGAGGCGATTCCATAGAGACTTCGAGGTATATCTGTCACGTGCGTAGACCGATGAGTCCCTTTCCATTCTCCCTTATAGTATTAGCCCTTCTATATTTACTTTTGTTTAGACATTCTGGAGTTAGACACTTGTAGTTATTCAATAGCTTGCGATTTCATGAAATTTTGGGTTTTGGGAAATGTAGTTTCAGTTTTAGAGTTGTATTGTATATGCCAAGCGACATCTTTAAACTTTCAGTATGTTTATTCCGCAGTTTTTAATTGTATTATCGGTTGTTTTCCCTTTTTCCGCAAATTATTAGGCTTACATAGTCGTAGAGACTAGATGCCATCACGATAGTTTATGGAGGGCGAACTGGAGTCGTGACAAGTTGGTATCATAGCTCTAGGTTCATAGGAGTCATGAATCACAAGCCATTTTATTAGAGTCTCGTGAATCTGTACGGAGACATCCGTACTTATCTATGAGAGGCTATATAACTATTAGGAAAATTCCACTCCATTTGATTTCCTTGGCATGCGAGATTTTGATATCACAATTCTAAACTTCTGTCTTCTATTCTCTCACAGATGGTGAGGACACGTGCTACCAGAGATGATCAGGAACCTGCGCTCCCTACTGGAGCCGTTAGAGGTCGAGGCCAGGCTAGAGGCCGAGGACGCGCACATGGTGCAGCTAGAGCACCCGTGCGAGCTACCACCGCATTTGGGTGTATCTCGGGATTCTTTGAGTTACCCTATTTATGTTTCTACTCCTGTGGGAGATTCTCTTATTGTGGACTGTGTTTATCGGACATGTGTGGTTGCTCTTAGTGGTTTTGAGACCAGAGCCGATTTATTATTACTTAGCATGGTAGATTTTGATATTATCTTGGGCATGGACTGGTTGTCGCCCCATTATGCTATTCTTGATTATCACGCCAAAACCGTGATGTTGGCTATGCCAAGTGTACCACGAGTAGAGTGGAGGGGTACCTTAGATCATATGTCCAGTAGAGTTATTTCATTCCTTAAGGCTCAGCGTGTGGTTAAGAAAGGGTATGACGCGTATTTAGCTTATGTGAGAGATATCAGTATTGATACCCCTATAGTTGATTCAGTCCCAGTAGTATGAGATTTTTCTGATGTGTTTCCAGCTGACCTTCCGATAGAGGTATTGATTTTGGCATTGATCTGTTGTCGGACACTCAACCCATTTTTA